>NC_142930.1:2818111-2855611 GCF_046866305.1 Octopus bimaculoides | reverse complement strand
AGTAAAAGAAAAACTATCCTGGCAATAAAATTTACATAAACAAAAGCGACCCCTACGCAAAGGGGCAGTGTAGAAGCTAACAGAACTCCGCAGCCTGAAGATGAGGCTGAGATAACCAAGAAGATTTGACTTTTGATAGAAATAAATTTGGCAGTTTTGTATTCCAGAGAAACTATAGGAGTCTGATAACCAGATGCAAAAAGAGGCTTGATTAAACAATGAATGAATTTCTAATTTATTTATTTTTATTCTTTTATTTGCTTCAGTCGTTTGACTGCGGCCATGCTGGAGCACCGCCATTTTTAGTCGAAGAAATCGACCCTAAGACTTATTCTTTGTAAGCCTGGTATTTATTTTATGGGTTTCTTTTGCCGAACTGCTAAGTTACGGGGACGTAAACACACCAGTGTCGGTTGTCAAGTGATGATGGCGGAGCAAACACAGACACACACATAAAATATATGCATATATATTCACACGACAGATTTCTTCCGGTTTCCGTCTACCAAATCCACTCACAAGGCTTTGGTCGGCCCAAGGCTATAGTAGAAGACACTTGCCCAAGGTGCCACGCAGTGGGACTGAACCCGGAACAATGTGCTTGGGAAGCAAGCTTCTTACCATACAGCCACGGCTGCGTCTCTATTTTTATTAATTTTTTTTGTTATTTCTTCATTAAAGAAAACATAGTCGGGTTGGCAACACAAGTGAGAATAAGAAACGGGTTAATGTTCCGCTCACAGTTCACATTACTTGTTTTTGTATCGTTTAAAGTTTCTCTTTCTCACAAAATTGCTTTCATTTGTATGTTTTATCTTTACACTGTATCAAAACTGGTTCTCTTCTGAACATCGAGCCATTATTTTTAATGTCCAAACACTTCACACAAATACACATATCTAAATTCAAATGTTAACTTTATCTGTTAATCCTTCTGATGTCGATTAAATCCATCCTTGTGTTTAATTGGCAAAACGGAATCCAACCATGACCTAACTATCGATGACGGAGAAATGAACGTCAAATTCGTCTGAGACATTTCTAAATCTAAACCATCATTATCATCATCATCATCCTTCGACGTGGTTGTACAACTAATCCCAACCAACCGAAATTCACAGTACAATCGATCTCCACACCCAATCTTGCTGCTTTATTCGATCGTACATCCTTTCGATCGCTGAACACAAAAACGTGGTTCGCGAGCCCTCCGTTCCGCTGATTTTCCTGCGTCACCTTCTCCTTCCTTTCATTTCGTTCATCTTTCTACATATAAGGGGGCCATCCCCCTTTTCTTCCCTCTTTGTTTCTTCCACAATATTGCATGGCCGTTGTCTCTCCTCCTTTCTTCCTTCTTTTGTCGGGCTTTGATTCTTAATCCCGTCGGGCATCCAATAATCACCTTCCTTGCCAAGATCGATGAGGATGCCGGTTTAGTCGTCGACAAACCAAACATGCGGCAGTTCGTACAGGGTTACATGTTGGCAAGTCGCGCACAAGACCGACCTGACAACCGTTCAATTCCATTCTGCTACCGTTTCTACCAGTTCATCACTAACAACAATAATAATCGGCGAAATAATATGTTATTAAACAAAATAACTTATTTTTAAGTTTATCTCGGTAGATTTTCTATAGAATTCAGAGCCAGCACTGAAAGTTGCGAACACGTCGATGTAAACAATGCGATCGGAAACAGAAAAATAGGTGGCGAGTGTATATGTAGGCATTTCTATCTTTTTCTATCTTCCATCGCATTGGTTGTAGAAATAAACTTTCAAATGGGAACATTGCACTGCTAACACACAAGTATGACACAATATTGACTTGTAAATCTTTTACATACTTAATAGTTTATTGTGGTTGCAAACAAAATACTGTATCTTTGCTAGCAATTAATCATTATAACTAATGTTTGCCAACAGTCAAGAAATAATGCAGTGCTTAAAATTATTTTAGATTCTGGTTGGAAGCGCCAGGTTTCCTACATCAGAAAAGTTTAGGTTAAATGTCTCGATGGTAATAGGATACAGCCTAGACACCATGCAACTATGTTATGACACAAGCAGCATGTAGCAGACGATGTTTATAGACTCAAACATACATAAAACTGATTAATATTGGAACAAATTTATTGACAATTCTTTATCGAAGATGAAAATAAAGATATGTAGCGATTCAATCAAGAATAGTTTATGCAATTTATCTTGCTTTGTAAGGCAGCAAGGAGCTGGCAGAAACGTTAGCAGGCCGGGCGAAATGCTTGGCGATACTTCGTCTGTCTTTACGTTCTGAGTTCAAATCCCGCCGAGGTCGACATTGCCTTTCGAGATCGATGAATTAAATAGAAGTTGCGTACTGACGTCCGGCTAATCGACTGGCCCCCTCCCCCAAAATTTCGGGCCTCGTACCTAAAGTAGAAAATAATATATTTTGCGTTTTATTTGTGTGTGTGTGTGAATGTGAGTGTGTCTGTGTATGTGTCTGTGTGTTAATGTGTGTGTGTGTTTGCGAGAGTGTGAATGTATGTGTGTGTGCGCGTGCACGCAAAATGTTATTAACAGAAGAAGTGAAAGATAAGCGAATCGATGGAGGAAAAATAGCTGGAATAGAACAATGGGACAGATCAAACATGTCACAATAATCTTCCCTTTTTGCCACAGATAAAAACGACAGACTCAGGGTACGGTTTACCTGCCTATTTAACAGGTACAAATGAGTAACATAATTAAAACTAATAGTAAAACTTGTATCTCGTCTGTATGTGTTTTAGTGACTTTACCTGTCGGTCGGTATAAGCTCAGAGATAAATTAGCTGCAAACAGTCTGTCACCTCTTATTCCGGTTTTATATTTTTGTCCTCTGGCCGAATCCTTGTTCTTTGTTCCGTCTTTGATTTTCACCAAATACTTCTTTATTCATTTTAAACTTCTGATACTCTCAAGAAATATATAAACGTTATTTAGCTTCATATAGTTCACACTTCTCTTCCCTGTTTTCATTCTCTCTTATAAATCTCAGATCTTGTGAATAAAAGACAAAACCAAAATCTTATTCCAACATTTTAAAATATAATTCAGGCAACTGAAGAAAGCCATCAAGGAAATGGGCTCGGCATTTAAAACTAACTCAAGCTGACTACGGTTGATAAAGGACCGCAAGTGGAACCCTTCCGTATATGAATAGAAGCTCAGCTGTCATTGCCTCACTCAGGTGAAGTGAAGAGGCTAAGAGGCAAAACACTTGTGACCTGCAGACGATAATGGAAGTGTTTCCAACATTGCAATGGATTTAGAAGAGCTGGCAAAACCTCTGAGTAACCCCCACCCCAGTCTCAGCATAGGGCAAAGCATCTCCGATATTTATTTCACCTGTTTCTAGTTTTTTGTTGTTGTTTTTGTTTTCTATTATGACATCACATAATTAGCGTTCTTTTAAGTAGTAATTAATTATTTAGAGAGACACGATATTCATAATAGCGAAGGTATTGGAGCTTTATTCTTTTGCGCTATAATAGAATTATGACGTCATAATGGACGGATTTCCTTAAGAAAACCGAATGCCTAATCCTGCATATCTATGGATTATTCCAATCATTAAGTGTTCTTTCAGGTAAGATTGATAAACCAAATAATTTTTATATTATGTGTTAGATATTACGGTTTATATATTATAATTTTTACTTTTTATGTATGATCTTCAAAAGTCACGTGATGCAGGCGTTGTGTACCTCTTTACACAAATCTAGAAACTATCGAAGACCTCTGTAACTCGTGATTCCATTACCATTGTTACAAAGCTGACGGCAGATATTCTACAGATCTACCGGAGAGAACATTATGAGCATTGCAAAAAAGCTAATACAAGTTCTTCTTGGGGGGGGGGGGGGATCCATTCAAACGTGAGATTCTTCTCTTGTGAATTAACCTCTGCAGGAGAAAAGCAAATTTAAAACATGCAGCTGTGGTAGGTTATACAAAGGCAAAACGTGTCGCCCCCTTAAAATAAGGGTAGAGGAACATCGCAAAGCTGTGACACGATGAGATATTGATAAGTCGGGTATAGCTGATCCTGTATGGAAAAATGGAGACCACCTCCCCCTGTGGGATGAAGTTCAAATAATAAACAGAGAACACGACTGGAAAATACGAGAACTAAAAGAAGCAGCACATATGCTAGGACACAACAACCTCCTAAGCAGACCGAGTACAGATATGAATAGCATATGGGAACCAGTATTAAGGAAGGATAGGAAAATATTAGATTTATAAGCCCTAAAATTCACTCCATAATTGCCCACAGGCATATGGCATAGTGGTTAAGAGCGCGACTACTAATTCCGAGTTCGATTCCAGGTAGTGACCTGAATAATAATAATAATTATTATTATAATATTTTCGTCGCTTTGAGACCGCGACCTGTTCACAGAATTTTGTCAGTGAACAAATAATAATAATATAATCGAAAAATACCTTAGGAATGAGAACCCAGGTTCGAAATTTCCCCAAGACAGCTAATAAAGGCTGGAGGGTATATCAGCTGAAACGTTGTTAACAACAAACAAGATGAGGACAAATATCCGTCAAATGTAAATTAAAAACACTTTGAAACTAATCGTTTCAAATTTTGGTTCTCAGCCAGAATTTTAGGGAAGCAGGAATAAATCGATATCGTCCACCTTTGTACGCGAATGGTACTTGATTTTATAGACCTCGTGCGATTTCACGAATAACAATTAAGCATTTAACGTTGGAATTATTCTATAGGGTAGAAGTCAAGTTGACCTTCACGTTAAACGTACACATACGGACTCCAACACACACATATATATATATATATATATATATATATATATACACTCTCACACTATAATGATCACGAAATCGGCGATCTATAGTTCAGTCTGTTTTTAAAAGCTAGCTTCCTTGAAGGCTGCATTTCCTCGCATTCGGTAAAAATGTGTTTGTTAACGTGAGGCATTCTTGTATAGTTATGCCCTTTTATATATATATATATATATATATATATAAAAGATAATAAGAGTGAAAAAACTACAGAAGGCTTGTGTTACTTGGTTAAAGTATATATTTAAATTATGTCAGAAAAATGTTAGAAAATCTTTTTGGTATATAAACATTGTATTTTGAGAAATAACCGGTTTCGTGTTGTCTTTTCAAATTTCTCTACTTAATGAAGTAGAGAAATTTGAAAAGACAACACGAAACCGGTTATTTCTCAAAATACAATGTTTATATACCAAAAAGATTTTATAACATGTTTCTAACATAATTTAAATATATACTTTAACCAAGTAACACAAGCCTTCTGTAGTTTTTTCACTCGTATTATCCTTTATACATCCACCACGTGCTTTCACATACCAACTTTCTCACCTATATATATATATATATATATATATAATTTAGGGAAAAACGATAGATTCTTCCCTATGAATTTTTTTTACGATAACTACTTGATAAATTCTTATATAAGAGTTTATCCTTATTGTGTATATATATATATATATATATACGTGAAGTATATTTGCCACCGGTGATTGTCGTGCGCTGATGACGGATAAATACCCAAAAACCCGGGTCCGTGCGTATCACGTCAGGTCGACGATGGGAAAGATAGCTTCCCTTTGTAAAGACTGATAGGGCACAGAAAGTGTGTCTATAGTCAGCTGGAGGAGGTGTTCTAGGGCTACAAGCTACAGTAGCATCCACCCTTAGTAGTTAGCCACATTTAAGTGGCAAATATACTTTACGTTGTCATGCAGCTACTGTTTATACCTCGTTCAGAGATTTATTACATATATATATATACATTTATATATATATTAATAAATTATAGGGTAGCAAAAAAAATTTTAGAAATTTTATTTACCACCAGTGGTCTAGCGAGAGTAAAAAAACAGTCAATAGACTATGTATTATTCATTTAAAATGCAGAGATGCCTATAATAGGACATCTACTCGCTAGAAATAGCAGCAAAAGACTATATACCACAAAAATTAGGGATAATTTCGAAAGGAAATGAAAAATAAAAACTTTTACCAATCTATATTCTGTACCATGGTTTCAAGTCAATTTTAGTAAGATAAAAGTTATATATCTTACAAGGTCGGACTATCATCAGCAGAAATGACCAGACAACATATGAAGCACGAGTCAATAAGCAGCATGGTTCGTGTTCCTATGTCTAATTTTTCAAAATATACCGCGTATTTGCGGTTTACCTAATCGGCAGCAAATACAAAAATGCCGAAATTCTTTCAGAAAATTATCCAAAAAGAATTTTATCATTATTAATAAATTATAGGGTAGCAAAAAAAATTTTAGAAATTTTATTTACCACCAGTGGTCTAGCGAGAGTAAAAAAAACAGTCAATAGACTATGTATTATTCATTTAAAATGCAGAGATGCCTATAATAGGACATCTATTCGCTAGAAATAGCAGCAAAAGACTATATACCACAAAAATTAGGGATAATTTCGAAAGGAAATGAAAAATAAAAACTTTTACCAATCTATATTCTGTACCATGGTTTCAAGTCAATTTTAGTAAGATAAAAGTTATATATCTTACAAGGTCGGACTATCATCAGCAGAAATGACCAGACAACATATGAAGCACGAGTCAATAAGCAGCATGGTTCGTGTTCCTATGTCTAATTTTTCAATTTAATTTTTCTATTTGCTGCCGATTAGGTAAACCGCAAATACGCGGTATATTTTGAAAAATTAGACATAGGAACACGAACCATGCTGCTTATTGACTCGTGCTTCATATGTTGTCTGGTCATTTCTGCTGATGATAGTCCGACCTTGTAAGATATATAACTTTTATCTTACTAAAATTGACTTGAAACCATGGTACAGAATATAGATTGGTAAAAGTTTTTATTTTTCATTTCCTTTCGAAATTATCCCTAATTTTTGTGGTATATAGTCTTTTGCTGCTATTTCTAGCGAGTAGATGTCCTATTATAGGCATCTCTGCATTTTAAATCAATAATATATATATATATATATATATATATATATATTCACTTAGTAAAAATACTTTCTTCATCGAGTTAAGATTTCAATTTTTCGTCATTGTTGAATGTCTAAAGTAAGTTTGGTAACTAGTGTCCATACCATATCTCTTGGAGGAATCTATCAATGGTGTCTTGGATTTAACAGACAAGCGACGGTCTGTTCGATTCCAATACTGGTATCTGCTGAAACATTGGAGATATGAAATAATAATAAAGTCGAGGTTTTGTTTAGAAAATCCGACCATTATGACGTCATAATAGAAATAGTTCAAAAGAATAAAGCTCCAACGCTGCCCATTAAGAACATCCTGTCTCTCTATTTAAATGATTAATTACTAAATAGAACGCTAATTATATGATGTCATAATGGAAAACAAGAGATAGAAAGAAAAGATTGAAACAAAATAGGTTTAAATGTTCGAATAAGATTGTTTTTGTTCTTTATTCCTAGAATCTGAAATTTATAAGAGAGATAATGAAAGTGAGAGCAAAAGGAATCTAAGTAGCTTTTATGTTTTTATCTTTTGGGAATTAGCAGAATCGTTATCCGGTCGGACAAAATGATTTGCCGTATTTCCTTCGGTTTTACGTTCCGAGTTCAAATTCCACTGACGTTGACTTTGCCTTTTGAAGTCGATCAAATAAATTAGCAACGAAGCATTGGAGTCGATAGTGTCGACTAACTCCACTTCCCAAAAAATTGCAGGCTTTGAATCCTGTGACGGACTGCAACCGGTTCAGAGGCTATGTTCTGATCTCATGCAACCCGAGTAACCGGGCTAATGAGTCCCCGCGCTCGAGGTGCTGGGGGAATCGAAAAAGGCAATTCATAATTCAAAATGAAATAAAGACGGGTTTAGCGAAAATCAAAGATTGAGTTTGAAAGCGGATTAGATGAGACGCCAAAGAAGAAAGAGGGAGGATTCAGCAAGACATAAATACCTTTCTATTATAGGCACAAGGCCTGAAACTTTGGGGGAAGGGTCAAGTCGATTACATCGACCCCAGTGCGGAACTGGTAATTAATTTATCGACACCGAAATGATGAAAGGCAAAGTCGGCCTCGGCGGAATTTGAACTCAGAACGTAGTGACGGGCGAAATGCATAGCGGTATTTCGCCCGCAGCGCTAACATAGCAAGACATAAATATAAAAGCGTCTTGACCACAACGAAATGAGAAAAGGTTAGCGATGGCGGGTTGCTGCCAGAAGTCGTCTGTAAGTATTTTTAAATAATGTCGGAGATACGATTCGGAATATTGAAAATTGTACTGAAGCCCTACTTCGGCTCCTGATCTATGATGTTGAAGGGATTGTTTTATAATCGATTAATCAGAACTTAACTGTTGTTTCATTGACTCACAGAAGGGTGAGAGATCAAATCGATTTCAACCGTAATTGAATTTGAAATATTAAGGAACGGAACTATTGCTTCTTAACCTTTTGGATAAGATCAAAATGTAGTTTGGAGGAACAAAACTAAATTGTCTGATTATAGTCTTGTGTTCTCTAGTTTCTGCACTGAATTCAGAATGGAAAGAGAAGTAGTTATTTGGTGGAAGGGATTTATATTTATCGTTCTGTGCAATGTCCCAGGATTCTAATGTTTTATGAGTTATACTTCAATCATAAATGCCGTCTTTTATTTAGTAAGCTTTGTTTCGAGTCTTAGAACTCATCTGGTTACGCGGTTTCCGTGTCGTCTCGGTGACCGAGATGGCAACACTGACCACTGTCCATTGAAGGGTAAACTCATTTACAGCTGAGTGGAACTAGAGCGACATGAAAGGAAGTGTTTTGTCCATGATCACAACGAACCGATCGGCCCTTCAATCGAAACCACGACCTTTAGATCGAGCTCGCCGCGCTCTAATCACTAGGCCACATACCACCACTTGTATTTGTGATACTCCAATCATAGATTATCTTTTATCACAGAAAAATAATCGATTGTTAGGTTAAATCATCATATTTAGAAAGAAATTAAATGAGATAAATACGTTTCCACGTTTCGGTTATTTGGGGCTCGGTATTGGCTGTTCCACGGGCGTTCGGATACCCACCCACAATGAATCATCAAAGAAACACTTTACTGGATTCTGTTACAGAGATCAAATGTATGCGCCGCCTAGCGGAGAGATAACACATGGGAGATAATCAATTTTTCATAATATTTGGTCGGATTAAAGCAAGGAATACGGAAAAGGATGCAAAGAATACTCATTTATTTAATCGTTGCTTGTTACTTTATTATGAAGTTGTAAAATATTTAGTCCGAGATAATCATTTACAGCACTATTTAATTTTTTATATACAGTAATCTCTCGTCATATCGCGGTTCACCTATCGCGGTTTATTATTTAAGCTTACGTCGATTCCTCCGTGGTGTTGTTTGGCATTTATAATAAAATAAATACAAATCATAAATAATAAAAAAGATATACAGTACAGTATTGTTTCTAGTTCGCGGATTTCCACCTATTGCGGGAGATTTTGGAACGTAAGACCCGCGATAGTCGAGGGATTACTGTAATTGCAAAAGTGTTTTACATTTTTTCCGATTGAAATCCATAAATATTCAGTTTTCAAAATCGTAAATTTGACAGATTAACTCTGAGTAACAAGACTGTCATTATTTATATATATTTCGTCATCCTTTTCGTAATCCTTTTCATCCTTTTCGTAATCCTTTTATACAGCACGATATTCCAGAAACAAAATTCTAAATAAAATTTAAGAAAACTATGAACAAACGAAGGAGTCTACACGTTGTTTCTTGACCTGAAAGTAATAGCAGCCAAATTTCTAAAGAACTCAGCCTAACACCTCAAAACTTGAAGTAGATGTTTTATGATATATTTCTAGCCACACCGAGTCAGGAAAATGACAAGTGTATTTCGACTGGAACGTCTCTGGTCATAGTTCTACTCAACCAAGATTACCCTGGGGTCAAACACACCACCAACAACTCGGTCACTGCAAGATTCATTCCATCCAATCTTTAAGCCTCTTCAGGAATATTATTCCTCCATTGACACATTTCCATAGATTAAGGTCTGATCTGAGAATATCTACCCATAATGCACTGTTTAAATGTATTCTTCGCCACAGTGATCCTCTCTCTGCGCACTTTAGTGTAACCAGCTTTTGAAGTTTCTATTTCTTAGGTTAAAATTCTGCTTGGAAAAATTATAAAATACCTGTAATACGCTGGGGTCTTGCCATGTGAATACATTTCCCTCTCTAAGAAAAGTGTTTTGGCACCAAGTGAAATAAATCGTTATAAATTTATGAATAAATGCGCCTGCTTCTCTGAGGGAATATTTACCAATAACACTTCAATTAGAATCGGTTCTATGATTCGAAGAAATTTATCATTACCATTATCTTCTTTCCCATCATTGCCAACATCACGACCACCACCACCATCATTATCCTCATCATTATTAATATCATTATAACCACCACCACTAACATCCTCAGCAATACCCCTACCACTACCACCACCACCACCGCTACCATCATCACCACCATAAGCATTATTGTCAACCAATATAACAAGATCCATAGGAATACCTGATCGCCTCAAGTCTTAATGCATTAACTAGATAATTCTAAGGTAAGATTCTAAGAAATAAGAAAAATTCCGTTCCTTCCCCGTCAGCAGTTCCAGTTAAAATGTTCAACCATTTTATTGTCACAGAACCATCGACTGACCTACTAGAGACAGCTTCATGTCTTGCAGAGTAAACTTTGCAGGACAACTTCAAAATACAGTCTCTCTCTCTCTCTCATTTGTTGTCTCTTCTTTCACTCTCTCTCTCTCTTCTTTCTCTGTCACTCCTCTCTTTCAGCTACTCCTCTCTTTTTCTCTCCACTATCTCTCTCCCTCCCTCTCCCTCTCTCTCTCTCTCTCTGTCTCAATCCATTTATTTTATTGATATCTTCCAATCTTCCCCTGTGATTGACACTTCTTGTACATTGGAAGTAAGTGAGGAAAACCACGCTCAATAGTTTATTTATTGGTCTAACACTGGACCATATCTTATCGATCATTAAATAATTAAAGAGTCACGCTTTACATAGTCTAGAATCAATAAAAGATTAAATCCTAATGCTTTTCTTGCTGCTTTCACAAGGTACGAGACCTTCGTTTTATAGAGTAGGTTGGGCGGTTAATTAAACCAATCATTGCAATTAATTGTTTTTAATTAATTGTTTTTAAAGGCTCGAAGAGATTTTCAAGGATTCGCTTTGGCAAAGGCAAAGTTATAACATTTATGACAATCCCCCGTGTTAGAAATATTAAAAATAGATTCGGAATTGGTAACAAGAAAGATATGAAATTACTATTTGTAAATCTCAGAACGTGAGATATTCAGCAACAGTACTTTGTAGTAAAGATTGTTTGCCAATATAACATGATAGTCCTGGTTTAGGACGAATGTGGCTGTAATTAGTTTGTGATACATTTTCACATGTCATCTGTTAAAAGATCGACGAACTGGGTTTAGAGAGAGGAACACGAGATACTCTCAGAGACTGGGTCCAGTTTCGAGCTGTTTTGATTTGTACTTTGATGTATCATGTTAGACCAAGCTATAAAGCTCTCTCTCGTCCACGTTGACCGTTCTTCAGAGGTAAGCAGAAGGAAAATGTAATTCTCATTTATTCCTTTATTTGCCTCAGGTTAATCGTGATGTTGTTCATGTTAACCTTAGATCAACCTTTATCCAGCAGACCTACGATAAAAGATTCCCTTGTTCGAAAATATAAGGACACCGATTGTGTCGTATAGCCAGCTGGAAACGATGTCTCCTGGGGCTAAATTACAGCAACATTAGTCCTAAACCAGGACTGCCATGTTATGTTGGCAAATAATATTTACTTAGAAAGATATATTAATATCTGGTCGTCTCACTTCAATTTCATCTTGAATACTGTTGAAAATATTTGCACATTGTTCATTCTCATGTTCTCTTCGAAATCAAATACGTCGTATCAATCGAACTGTCTTTAATCAGTGAGGGAATCCCTGAGCAGTTTGTCGACATACTATAAGAAGTGAAAAAAATGGTGTTCGCATTCGGACGGTCTTTTATCGTAGGTCTGCTGGATAAAGGTTGATCTAAGGTTAACATGAACAACATCACGATTAACCTGAGGCAAATAAGAGAATAAATGAGAATTACATTTTCCTTCTGCTTACCTCTGAAGAACGGTCAACGTGGACGAGAGAGCTTTATAGGGTATCTCGTGTTCCTCTTTCTAGACCCAGTTCGTCTTTTAACAGATGACATGTAAATGTTTATCACAAACTAATGTAGAGACTGAACCAGTTAACGTTACGTTAAGATAAGCTAAGTTTCTCTTCTCAAAACCAACCCTCCAGTAGGTTTCACCTTGGAAGACACATCGCAGCTGACGGCTCCTAAATTTGCAACATTAAGACTAAGTTGTCTTTAATTATTATATTTTCTCAGTAATCAAATGGTTTATGAAAACCGTTATTGATTATTGGAAAATCAATTCATGTTCGTACAGAAACCATTATCATCATCATTATCATCATCATCACCATCATCGTCAATAACATCATCATCATCATTCAAGATGGTGAATGTACATATTACAGATCACGTTAAATATGAGATTTTGGGTAACATTGGTTTCAGGTTTTTTGGGGTTTTTTGCACAAAGCCAATGATTTCGGAGTTGGGGGTAAGTCGATTAGATCGATTCCAGCATTTAACCGGTACTTAATTTATCGACCCCGAAAGGATGAAAGGCAAAGCTGACCACGGCGAAATTTTAAACTCAGAACGTGAAGATGGGCGAAATACCGCTAAGCATTTCGCCCAGCCTACTAACGATTCTGCTAGCTCGCTACCTTCAATTTTTTATATTTTCATTCCTTGAAAACTTTTTTCCAAGGGTTAACACACCATTTCATTGAATAGCATATCATTATAAGAATAGGTTTTTAAAAAATATTCTTTTGTCACCTTGCTAATGACGTACATTCCAAAAGTCTGTCAATCGAATACTAGAAAACAGTTATATTTGGTGATTTTATAATTCATTTTTTAAATTAGATATAAACGAAATCTGATTTACTGCCGAATTCCCAAACTACTTCATCTCCTCACCCTATTTCCTAACAATTTTCATCAAACATCGAAATATCTAGCAGAGGAAGCTGCATTTATCGCTTTATCGCAACTTTGGAAATTTGTATGCAAAATGTTATTAATTTCTCGTAATTAAATCTTAGTTTTTCATCAATTTTTTCTCATTGACCTAACAATATGAACCTCCCATAGGAGGCGCTCTTATAAAGATGAGCAATAAATTTGAACATTAAATAATGACATTCCGTACAATAAATAGTACAAAATTGATGTTTATATATACATATATGTTGGTATCACCATGACTAGTAAGAAACGTATGTGTGCATATGTGTGCATATGTGTGCGTGCGTATGCGTGCGCGTGTGCGTGCGCGTGCGCGTGCGCGTGTGCGTGCGCGTGCGCGTGTGCGTGTGCGTGTGTTCTATCATTTTTAGCTTTTATTTATGTGTATGTATCGATCTGTGTGTCTTTTACTTGTCTCAGTCTTTAGACTGCGGTGGTGAGGAAGACCGTCTTGAAGAATTTTTTTCCGAACTAATCAACTCCAGTATTTATTTTTTCAAGCCTGGTACTTATTCCATCGATTACTTTTGCCAAACCGGCAAGTTACAGGGACGTAAACACGCTTACATTGCTTGTTAAGCAGTGGTGGGAGATAACCATAGACACACAGTTACACACACACACGTGTGTGTGTGTGTGTGTGCGTGTGTGCGTGTGTGTTGCCGTGTACCAAATCTACTCACAAGGCTTTGATCGGCCCGAGGCTATATATATATATATATATATATATATATATATATATATATATGTATATATATATATATATATATATATATATATATAGAAGATATTTTCTTAAGGTTCTGCGTAGTGCGACTGAACCCAGACCATGTGGTTGAGAAAAGATAGACGAACTGATTGAGAAAGATAAACGAAGTGAGAGAAATGCTCAATACATGTTGAAGAGGATATGGTTTGGTTTGTTTTAACGAAACTGAAAGTCGAGCCGCGTGACAGATTCATACATACATACATTAAAAGTGCAATCTGTGAGTGGAACAGTAAAAATATGCAAGACTTTTCTGAAGTTCTAAACGTGAATCTGTCTGTGTTAACTACATGCCGAAGACGGAGCCTTGTATCTTTGTTGAAAACTGGCTCCCTCCTCCGTGGAAGATTCATAACAATTAAAAAATATATGAAACATACATACATACATACATAGTGGTTATCTACTTATTCAGACCGTAGATCCATCATAGCGTTTCATGTGGGTTTTTAAACCAGATAATATATTGAAAAGACACCCACATAGATTACATATCTGATTTGTACCACCAAGAGCTGCAGTTAAGTTTTGATCTTTGTAGATCTTAAAATGTCTTTTGAGGTCTCTGTTAGAATTGCAGACCTTATGGCATACACGACATTGAAAGGTGTGCATAGATATATAGACAGAGTAGTTGGTGGAGGTATATATGTACATTTTGTATAATGCTATTATCCTGCAATAAATTCGCCGTTATTTTAAGTTAATATTTTCATTTTTTACATCCATTTTTTTCTTCTCGCTTTGCACGAATTTTCCCAAATTTTCATCGAATGTAGAAGAGTGTCTCCATCCCCGTCCCCCTGCTCTGGTTGGTAAATGTAAGGTTTATAGCATCTTGCTTATCTGTGTATTTTAGATTTTATGGCCTGTCCAGACTTCTAGATCAAATTTCTACTGAAACTATACATCTGTGTGTGTATGTGTGTGAGTGTAGAGAGAGAGAGAGAGAGGTGAGAAAGAAACGGATAGAAAGATAGACAGACGGACAAACATCAGGAAGACAGACAGTCAGACAGACAGATAAATAGAAAGGCAGGCAGGCAGGCAGGTATGCTTACATATGAAGGTGCATTCCAGAAGTTTTGAGACTTTTTCAGAAGCGACATTCATTAATGATTTCAAAGTACAAAACTCTAATCTCCTTCAAAGTCAGATCCTCTAACTTCAATGCACTTGTAATATTAAAACCATTCCTTCGAAGAGGTGAAGGTGCCCAGCACCCTTGTCACAGCTTCCTTCATCTTATCAATGTCTCCCAAACGACTGACCCAGAGGTCCTCCTTTACAGAGGGTAGGGTTTGCATTGTAGGGAGAATGAGGGACTTTAAAAATTATATCACGCCTTACAGCAATATTTTCAATTGCTTGTACATCTATACTTTAAAAGAAAACTGAGTGAAAACATTTGAGTCATTAGTTGTGTACTAAACTCGATAGCAAATTTTAAATCAATTGTATGTTTGGTAGACATGACAGATCATTGGATTGCAGTATTTAGTTGTTTTCTTACGTTCTGAGTTCAAATCCTACTGGAATAGACTACCATCCATCACTCTGAGGTCAAGAAAATAATGTAATATTATAGTCAGCCATCACTGACCTTCCATACTTTTTTCACTCAAATATACATGAAGACATCTTACACACGTTCATCTTTATGCCAATTGTCAATTGCTATGGAATGTTGCTTCAAACGGTGATGTCATAATCGCTGGTCACATGACTTCATTATACAATCACAGTAACAAGCATCCCAGCAAACCACCAGACAGTTTGGTTGATTTTCATCCAATCAAAATGCTTGCCTTATAGAGTTATTAAAAATTTCTTGACCAGACCGTTGGTTCCTTAATCATTTTCAATACCATTTTCCCATGTTTGTCTGCTAACGGTCAGCCTCTGTACTGTAACGGTCAGCAATACAAACGTCTTCCTCAATTTCAACTCTTTCGATTCTAACACAGCAAACACATCCATTATCAAATTTCTATGTTATACACACACACACCTTCAAGTATTTGCGTCCTAAATGCTACATTTGAAAAGTGATTATTTATTGCAGATCTACTACTGTGGTTTGTTGTGACCCCATCTATTTCCTTTTGCGTTGTGAAATAAAATGTTTCCGTCGAAGAAGATACCCAACTACCATCTCTCATACAACTCCTTCCCCGTCCCTCTTCACCAACTCTATAACAATAAAATAAAACCACTTCATTCAAATTTCTAATCAACTTTAAAATCTTCATCGCAAATGATTAACTGCAATAAAGAGTCAATTTACGGCAATTGCTTACGGCATCGGTTTCCGTGTCAGTTTATTTTGGAGTTCAGATATTGGTATGGGCAGCTATACTTGTTATATTTCATGGTCGATAAAAGATATACCAGTTATATACTCGGTTGAAGTAAGTTTATTATAATGCCTTTTTTTCTTTTTTGCTGGAAGGGTTTTATGAATATCCCAGTTGTAATTATTGGGAGTTTAAGGGTTATAGTTTATTTTGCAGAAAGGTTAAAGCGATGACAAAATATCTTCAAATATTTGCTTACATCTTAAATTCAGAGTTCAAATCATATCGAGTCTACCTTGGTATTTCTTCCCTCGGTGGGTGAGAGGATAGAAAAGAAAGGTATCAAGTACTCGAGGCAGTCAATCGAGTAGCTTCTCCTCTATTCTTCCATACAGACGGTTTTTTATGACAAGATAAATTATTGGTTTTAATATTGTAACATAACAATCATTTGCAGCCAGACATGCAATCCTCGAGTAATCGATCCGTTGGCGTGCATTAAGACAAGGACAATTGCGAAATCGAGAACCTCTAATTTTCATGACTTGTTCATAAATTATTCTGCTAATTCGGTTTCAATTCCCACCTGAAATCGCTTCACTCCCATCATTACATAATTATTGTTCACTGAATAAACAAACACGTCAATTTGCATTCACCAATTTCTTCTTCCTTCTCTCTTTCTCCTCCATTTTCTCTCTTTCCCTATCTCTTTCTCTCTTACATAACTCTTGTCTCATGCTAGCAAAACATCATTACTAGAGCCTTTGTTAATTCTAGATGTTATGTCAAGGACATAACACCAACAGGCAGGCACACACACACATTCAGATGACTGTCTATATTATGCAGACAGAGATGTATGACGTATAGGGATGAATACATATATACAAACATACATTATGTATAGATGCATTTATATATGCCCGTACGTGATGTGCGTGTGCATACATATATATATATATATACACACATACATACATACATACATACATATATGTATATATACACATATATATATATATGAATTTATATATATGCATCTACATATGTCTATATATATATATTTGTGTCTATATATATATATATATATATATATGAATTTATATATATGCATCTACATATGTCTATATATATATATTTGTGTCTATATATATATATATATATATATATATATATATATATATATATATATACACACACACACACATACACATACACACGCACGCGCATATACATATGTCGATGGATAATCAGAATTGTAAGAATGTCAAACCGAATGCCTCGCAATATCTATCCCGCCACTGTGTTCTAAGTTCTATTCCCGCCATCTACGTGTGTGTGTGTGTGTGTGTGTGTGTACGTGCGTGAACATGTGTGCGTGTGTGTGTGTGTGTCTGTGTCTGTACATTTAAGTACCTATATATTTGTAGTATTTATGCATATACATTTTTAGACAGACAGACAGACAGACAGACAGACAGATGCATTTCTTTTATTAGCCACACAGGGCTCAACGAAGATGGGACAAATACAATGTAGAGCTTTTCTTTTTGGGAGGGGGAAGGAAAAAAAAGAAAAGAGGGGGTGTCGATCAAAAGGGATCGTAGGAAGGAAAAGGGGGGAGTTCGATCAAAAGGGAACGAAAAAAAAAAAAAGAAAAAAAAAGGGCGATCAATAGGGATCACACAGTAATGTCCTCGTGTAAAAAGAGGGGAGGACAGTTTAGGTATGGCCGTGGAAACAAAAGCCTACGGAAAAGACCACGGTAACCTTGGTCAATATTCTCATTGAAGAAACTATAACAGTAAGTGACTCTCTTATGCCTTTTTGTTTTATTTTTTTTTCTTGGATTTTTTTCTAGTTCATAGGGTTATGCTCAAGGTGGCTCCGTCGTTCACACGTGCCATCCTTGCTACATTCACCCATCTTTTTTTGAAGCATTCACTAGACAAGATTTCCCTTTCTGCTCTCACCTTCCTCTTCAGGTGATGCTTGAAGAAGATGATGAGAGATTGCCCAGAGAGGAAAGTCTTTGTCTCTAGACCTTTCAGACGCGTCCACCATACACATTCTTTCGCCATAGCCACAAGTACGATGAAAATAGCTCTTCCTTCCCGTTTAAAGGAAGGAGGCGCGACAATATTCACGATAGACTCGGCTGATAGACCGACTCGTCCCACACGCGATAGCAGTTGTTCGACGTAAGCCCACAGCTCGGAAATGGTGGAACACTGTACGAGTGCGTGCAGAACGGTTTCGTCGCTCTGCCGGCATCTCGGACAGGTCGGCCCCGTGTTTCTCGAGCCATGCCTGTAGAAATTATCCCGAACGGGTAGTGCTTCTCGATAGCACTGCCAGGCCAGGGATCTCTGGAAGTTGTCCATAGGTCCCGGTCCGAAGGTCGTCTTAAACAGATGGGTCAGGTATTCCTCGTCGACGCCCAGGTTCGCCCCGAAATCGTCGTCGTACATTCCCTCCACTAATCCACTATAGAATGCGTTAGTTGTGATGCAGTCGCTCAAGATTGACCCGGGTTGTTGGAGTTGAAGAGCAGCGCGACACTCGCGGTGCCATTCGCCCTTCCTCGGCCTCTTCTTGATCTACGACTGCAGTTCGGTCATGGAGACGAGCTGCGGCAAAGCGCGCCGCACAAACGGTGACCACACCTGTTCACCGCTGTCTACGTAGAGCCGGAGATGTCGCAGTCTCAGCGCGTGTCTGCGCATCATCAACCACGGCATGCCCAGTCCTCCTTTTAACGGGTGTTGGCAGCAAACGGATCGCCTAACCATCGGAACGCTTCCTTTCCACAAGAAGCGGAAGAGGATGCGCTCCAGTTTGGTGATGGTAGGGTCGGGACAAGGAACGACGGTCAGGCGGTAGTAGATGACGGACGCGATGTACGTGTTCGCCACCTCCGCCCGACCTTTCAGGGAAAGCTTCATCTCGGCCCATTGCCGGGCTAGAGTGGCCACCCTTCTCGTTATCTTGTCCCAGTTCTTCTCCGTTTGGAGGTCTGGACCAAACCAGACCCCGAGCAACTCAACCGGACCGTCAGTCCAACGTCCCACGACGGAGGCGCTACTTGACGGCATGGGCTTGCTTCTCCAGGTGCCGAGCCGCAAGCCCACTGACTTATCCCGGTTGATTTTCGCTCCCGTTACCGCTTCGTAGTCTCTCAGTGTCTCGCTGACAAGCTCGATGTGCTTTTGGCTAGACACTATGACGGTGAAGTCGTCCGCGTATGCCGACACGCTCGTCCCGCATCCCAACTCTCGCGGGCTGCCCTTCAGCGTCGCCAGCTTCCGCAGTAGTGGCTCGAGAGTCAACACGTCCAGAAGCGACGAGAGGGGGCATCCCTGACGGACCGAACGTGCAATGTCGAAGGGTCTTGATAGATGCACATTGACGCGAACTACTGAACGGATGCCTCTGTACAAGGCAGCCATGCAGCCGCGGAAATGGGACCGAAGCCGGCCGCTATGAGGACAGCCTCCAAGTATTGATGATCTACCCTATCGAAAGCTTTCGATTGATCTAAATTGATCAGGGCCCCACCCATGCCAGGTTCCTTAACTACCCGCTCTATGATGTAGCGCATCAGATGGAGGTTGTCATGGATGCTCCTGCCCGGCACGGCGCACGTTTGCGCCTTGCCGATCAGTTTCTCGATGACAAGCGCCAACCGCTTGGCTAACACCTTGGCCAAATTTTTTAAGTTTGCATTGAGCAGAGTGATGGGCCTAAAATTATCTATGACGTCCCCCTTGTTTGGATCTTTCTTCAGCAGCGTTACGGCTCCTCGACTCACAAAACCGGGAATGCTCCCGTTTTGCTGCCAGTTGCAGTACACCGCCACCAAGACGTCTCCAAACAAGTCTGGCTTACAGTTGTAAAGCTCGTAGGGCAGACCATCCAAACCCGGAGATTTGTCCCTCGAGCATCCCGCCATCGCGTCCCTCACTTCCGCCGCCGTGATGGCACCTTCGCAGCACTCCGCCTCTCTTGCCGAGAGTTGTGGCAGGCTGTGCAGGTAAGCACTGAAGTCCATCCTGCGTTCTCGCTCGCCACTCGTCCCAAACAGTCGAGCAAAGTGCCGCTGAAAGGCCTCACACATTTTGCTTGGCTCGAGCAGTTCGCGCCCCTGTTCGTCCACCAGAGACCGAATGGTGGCTTTGTTGCCCTGTTGCGCCTCCGCCACCCGGGCCTCTCGTGCTGCTCCAACACCTTCGTTTCTTAGAGCACGCATCCTAGCCCTGACAACGCACCCTTCGTGTTTAGCGTTGAAGTGTTGGTCTAGGGCCAACCTCGCCGCCAAAACGTCGGATGCGATGCCACTTCTAATTGCCTCTTCTAGCTTCTTAACTAGCTCACCCTCTACTTTGTTTCTGTCTATGGCTAGTGCTTTGCTATACCTAACCGCTTCTGCTTTTATTGCTCTCTTGAGGGCAAACCACCATTTGTTATTGATGATGGCTCCCGTCAAAGCCTTCTTTACTAACGTGCTAATCCGGTCTCTGAAAACCTGTCTCGACGGGAAAGACGCGTTTAATTTCCAGTAACCGGGGCCCTGCCTATGTGTCTTATCTAAGTCTAGCGTACACGTCACAAGTTTGTGATCCGTGTAGCTGACTATGTGAAATTGTGGACATGATATGCTATCTCTATCTACTCTCCTACACAGTACTCTATCTAGATACGATCTCGACGACCCGATGCGGTTTGTCCATGTCCACATTGGCGCATTCGGGTAGTCGAGTCGGTACCTGTCAGACAGTTGAAAGCGTCTGAACAGGTCTTTGAGGCATTTGCATCCCCGTCTATTCCTATCTCTGCCCACATAGTCTAGAAGCGTGTCCAAGGTAGCATTCCAATCCCCCACTAAAAGTAAAGGACGAGACGTTCCTAGGAATACTTCTAAACGTCGAAAGAAATCCGGCCTACCTGTTAAACGTGGTGCGTATACTGATATGAGTCGAAAAGCACACCCATCGCTGCCATCGGCATCCAGAACAACCAATCTACCCTCCGGGTCTATGAATACTGTCTTTACTTCGAGATCCAGACTCTTGCGAAAGAGTACCGCCGTGCCACTACCGCCCATTCTCGGCAGAGAGGGAGAAAAATAAATGTTAAACTGTCTGCCAAACATGGACGCTAGGGCACGCGGATCATGGAGTCTGGTCTCGCTTATGGCTATGATTTCTAGTTTGTGTGACTTTATGTCGTTTAGGAGGTACCCTTGTTTCCAAGGGGACCCCAAGCCACGCGCATTTACACAACCAATCTTGAGCATAATTTTGATTTGAGTGTTAAAGTTTTAAAGAGAGTCACTTACCGTTTGAGAGTTTTTGTGTCTCCTCCTTCGGGTTTTCTTCGAGGAGATCACTGTATAGTTTTTTCGCCAGGTATTTTTGGTATTTGCCAACTGCCTTGGGAAAAATAGATTTTAGTGTGTGGTGCAGGGTTTGTGTTATGTGTAGTATTTTGATGTGTTCTGGCGGTGTTGTGTACGGGTGGTTGCTGGTTTTTATGTCTTCGTTTGTTATGTTTGTTTTTGTGTTGATGTATTCCATCAACTCTGAGTTTTTTGTGTTGATGGCAGTGAGCATTGTGTGTGTACTTGCTTTTAGGGTTTTGTTGCTTGTGTTGTAGTTGTGTGTGCTTGTGTTTGTGTCTGGAGTGTTTTCGGGAGTTGTGTATCTCCCTGCTTTGTTTGTGTTTGCTTTTCTTTTCTTGCTCCTCTTCCTCCTTCCTTTCTGGGCTATTTGCCATTCCTCATTACTTTAATCTTCCGACGAAGGTTCTGAGGAATCGGAAGGGGGTAGGGGCAAATTGTGAGCGTCTGTGTGTGCTTGTGTGAGTGGTTGTGTTGCTGTTTTTGTTGGTGCTGGTGGCTTGTTATTTGTGTGAGGTGTGTGTGATGTGGGGTAGGGGGAAACAGTCTTGGAATTTTCTTTCTTTTCTCCTGCTTCCTCACTTGTTGTTTTTGCAGGTGCTGTTGTCTTCTCAGTTGCCGGTGTTGCTTGTATTTCTCTTGTTTTGATTGTTGATGGTGGTGTTGGTAGTAGGGTTTTTTTCCTGGGTTTTGGTGGTTGTCCTTGTTGCTTTTTTTGGTTGGCGGCGGTTGGGCAACTGTCCTTGAGGTGTGCCTCGCTGCCGCATACATAACAACGTGGCCGCCTTCCTTCCACCACTACATATAACTTGTGGTCCTTTGCCAGTTGGATGTGTGTGGGGATCTTTTGGCACTCTTCTTCAGTGATGTGGAGGAGGACTTCGATTTTTTTTCCTCTTTCCCAGTTTTTCTCCTCTGCAGTAGCAATTTCTAATATATTTGCCTCTTCCATTTCGAGACATATAGAACCTACTATCCACTGTGTTTCCACTTGTGAAGGGACATTCTTTACTGTCACCTTCGTCACTCTCTGTCCAAGATAACTCGGTATCATCACCAAGTCATCTGTGTGGAGAGAGAGTGTCGAAAATTCCTTCGCTAACTCTTCGCTCTTAAAGCGTACTAGGACCGTGGCAAATTTGCGTCCCCAAGTAACATGACTATGAAAGGGCCATATGAGTTTGAGACAAATCTCAATTTTTTTGGGTGGAGAAATTCTCCGGTCGCTTGGTTTTCTTGGTGATAAGTCTGTATGATATGTGCTTCTTGTTTGTGTTTTCGATGATTTCTTTTGGTATGTGTATTTGTACAGTGTCACCTTTCGTGAGAAGGGATTTTGTATCATTGATTTGTTTTTGGGTGAATGTTAATATTGTACTTTTTTCTTTCGTTGCATCGGCAAAATTTGTTTTTGTGATGCTGGCAGATATGTTGTTTGTGGCGTTGTTTATCTTGTTCGTCTTGTAGTTGTTGATGGTGGTGTTGGCAGTGGTGTTGGTACTACCAGGTTCAAAGGTGGTGGTAGTGGCAGCAGAGTTTGTCGAAGTAGTGGTGGTGTTGAAGGCCGGTGTCCTGTTGTTGCTGTTGCTGTTGTCACTGGTAGTAGCAGTGGTGAAGACAGTGGTCGTGTTAGCAAGGACATTTGTGTCGTTGTCGTTGCTGTCTTTGTCGTTGTTGTCACTGGTGACGGTGGCAGGCAAGACTGCTGTAGCAGCAGAGTTTTTACACGTGATGGTGGTTGAGGCAGCAGCAGTTGACTCAGAATCATTGCTCTTCTTCATCACTTGTCTGCGTTCATGCGGAACGGCATTAAGTGTTTTCGCCTCTGGCATTAAGAGCGGGAAATCAGCCTCGTTGAAAACCTTAGCCATATTTGCTTTACAAAATATGGCGAGGATCGAGGAAGACGTTTTTGAATTTTGGGAAATAAGGCTCTAAATAGAGCTATTTCCGATTTGAAATATATATTTTCCCGGAGTATTTTGTGTTATACACAACTTGTACAAAATTTAAAAACAAAATGGGTCTTTTAAGAAGTGAAAAATGCAACTTACATGGGAGCCGATGTATCTACCAGACAGACAAATAGATAGATAGATAGCCAGACAGACAGACGGACAGACGGACAGATAGATAGATAGCCAGACGGACAGACGGACAGACGGACAGACGGACAGACGGACAGACGGACAGACGGACAGATAGATAGATTTCTTTATTAGCCACACAGGGCTCAACATAGATGGGACAAATACAATGCAGAGTTTTTCTTTTCGAGGGGACGAGAAAAAACGGGGTTAACGATCAAAAGGTATCGAAAACGTTTGGGGTATGTAAAAAAAAAAAAAAAAAAATCCCAAGAAATGGGGAGGTTATCCGTGGAAAGAAAAACCTACGAAAAGACCACGGTAACCTCGGGCATTAATGTCACTAATTGAAAAAAATTATTTACGAAATTAATGCAAGTAACGCTCTGCTTAAAAAGAAACAAAGAGTTACTTACCGTTCGAAAGTTCCGTTGTTTTTTTACTTTGAATGTTCGTTAAGGAGGCTGCTGTAAAGTTTCTTGGCTAAATATTTTTGGCACCCCCCCCCCTACCGCATTAGGGTAGAGGGATTTTAAAGTGTGGTGTAATATTGGCATGATATGGTAAATTTTTATATGATTAGGTGGCGTCGTGTATGGGTGGTTGTTTGTTTTGATGTTTTTTGTTGTGTTTGTTTTTGTATTTATGTAGTTCATTAATTCTGTGTTTGTAGTGTCTGTTGCTGTGAGCATGTTTTCTGTATGTGTTCTTGTGGTGTTGATGTCTGTGGTATGTTTGGAGACGATGGTTTCGGGAGATGTATATCTCCCTGCTTTGTTGGTGTTTGCATTTGGTTTGGTTCTTTTTTTACTCCTTTTCTTCCGCACTTTTCGGGCTAGTTGCCACTCACTACTGCTACTTTCGTCCTCGGACGAGTCTTCTGGGGAATCGGAAGTGGGTAAGGGCATGTCGTGTGCTTGTTTGTTGAAGTGGGTGTGTTGTTGATGGTTGTTGATTATCTGCTTGTGGTGTATGTGATGTGGGAGAAAGAGAATTAGTTTTTGTATTGTCTTTTGCTTTTACAGTTTCCTTAGTTCTTGTAGTTGTTTGTGTTTTTTCGGGTACATTTGTTGGTGTAGGCGGGTTTGGTTTGTGGGATTCTTCTGTCTTGCTCCTTTTGCTCGTTCTTTGTGTTGGTGGTGGTGTGGGTAGTCGGGGTCCATTTTTGGCTGTTTTTCCTTCTTCTTGTTTTTTGTTATCTGTTGCTGTTGGGCAATCTTTTTTGAGGTGCCCTTCGATGCCACACAGGTAGCATCGAGGCCGTCTACCTTCTACCACAACGTAGAGGGTGTGGCCGTCTGGCAGCTCAATTTGAGTTGGAATTTCTTTTGATTCTTCCTGTGTAATCTGTAACAGGACATCGATTTTTTTTCCATTCCAGTCTTCCTGCTTTAATGCAGTAGTTTCTAGAATGTTTATATTTCCTTCCATGTTATAACAAATCGCTGATAACAGCCATTGTGGTTCCACTTCTGGAGGGACATTTTTTATCGATACTTTGGTTACCCTTTGTCCAAGGTACGTGGGCACCAATATTATATTTTCGGAACGATGAGTCAGCGTGGACAACTCTTTCGCTTTCTCTTCGCTGTCAAATCTAACTTGCACGCTGGCGAAACTGTTTGACCAGTTTATGTATTTCTTGTGGGCCAATATGGGATACAAACATTGTTCAATAATTTCTGTTGCTGGTTGCTCTGGTTTTCTTGTTTTTGTGTTCAAAATTTTGTATGTGATAGTTTGTTTTTGTACATCATGAATGATTTTTTGAGGTATTTTTAATTTTAGTTTTGGTCCTTGTTGCCTTAATAGTTTTTTTGTTTCTTGAATTTCTTTTGTTGTGAAGTGCAAAATTGTTTTTTTTTCTTTTGTCTGAGTGCATCAGCAAAGTTTGTTCTTTTGTTGTTGTCGTCGCTGGTGGTGGTAGTGGTGTCGGTAGCTGTGGAGACTGCTGTAGTAGCAGAGACTTTGGTCGTGGTTGGTTTTGATGCACTGTTGTTGCTGTTGTTGTTGCTGCTGCTGCTGTTGCCGGTGGTGATCGTAGCAGACATAGCTTTCATATTGGTGGTGGTGGTGGTGAGAGGGCTGTCAATATGTGTGGTTGCTGTTTTGATGACGTTCTTAGAAATTTCTTTTTGTGTGCGCGTGCAGTTTTCATTCTTTTTCTTCTCTAGCGTTCCAAGGCTAGGGAAATGATGTTCGAAGAAAGGACTGGAACAGCGTTCCAAAACAATGTTTCTCGACATTTTTCCAAATGCCGAGAAAAAATTTATATTTTGACGGGGCTGGAACTGCCCCTAGGGGCCAATTCCTCCCTTCGAAAAAAATACACAAATGAAGCTTGGGTGCTTCGCACAGATTATATGAAAAACTTTTAAACAAATGTGGGCAATATAAGGTCAAAAAAAGGTTTACCTCTGCAGCCGATGTGACAGCACGTCCGTCAGAAGAGATAGATAGATAGATAGATAGATAGATAGGCAGATAGATAGATAGGCAGATAGATAGATAGGCAGATAGATAGATAGATAGATGCAATGTACAGAAGACAAAAACCGAGACAGATGAGGGAACAACAAGCAGGTGTGTGTGTGTGTGTGTGTGTGTGTGTGTGTGTGTGTGTGTATGTGTGTGTGTATGTGCGCGCGTGCGTATGTGTTTATGCGTTTTATGCACACATGTATGCATGCACGTATAACTGGAGAGAGAGAGAGAGAGGGAGAGAGAGAAAATGAGAGAAAGTAAGAGAGGCAGATAGGTAGGTAGGTGGCTATAGACAGCCAAACATGTGTGATATGCGATGTTGAAGAAGAGAAACTAGCCAGTTCTGTATGTTTGGTCCGAATCACGTTCTCCCAGAACTGCTGTTTTTACTGTTCCCGTCTGTTTACATCAACGACTTAGTTCAATATACAACGACAAACGTCAATATTTATACTGAAAACAATCAGCGGTTCTTAGAACATCGCCTACTGGCGTCATTTTCGGCTGGTTTCTCTCGCAGAGATACAATCCGCTGGTTATTCGTTACACGCTCCTCGGTCTCTCTTCTATTAGTGCCATCCGGTTCTTTACATTGGCATCAAATCAATGTCGTTATTGACCAAAGGTATCAAAACAAAGTTTGTTGAGTTCAGTGAGCGATTCCACTGTAAAATATCAACGAAGTGGTGTGTCCGGGGGGCCGGGTAATATTGGAGAGCCGGGGTGCTGGGAAATAATAATAATAATAATAAGTAGTAGTAGTAGTAGTAGTAGTAGTAGTAAATAATGGCTAGGTATACAGGGGGTTACGTTGAAAGGCGTGTTCGAACAATGAAACTAAATGGATGTTTGCTCTACGTGAAAGGAAACAGAACCACTGACAGCAAAGTAACTGACAGCCATTTTTAAACACTTCCACGCATGCGCAAACTGTTTCTCTCATACCCAAGCACAAACATTCAAGCTATTCCGTGGAATTTCTCGCTCACATTCTGCAATTAAACAAAACAAGTGAATGTTGCGCTCATGCTATTTATTTGACATCTTTTACTTGTTTCAGTCATTAGACTGCGGCCATGCTAGAGCACCGCCTTGAAAAGTTTTAGTCGAACGAACTGACCCCAGTAATTATTTTCTATTAAGCCTGGTACTTATTCTGTCGCTCTCTTATTACTGAACAGCTAACTTACGGGGACGTAAACACACCACCACCGGTTGTCAAGTAATGGTGGGACATACACTCACACACACATTATATATACATATATCGTATTTGATGGCCAAAAAGACGTACCTTTTTTTTACCCCAAAATGGCTTCAAAAATCCCCCTGCGTCCAATGCAGGCTCAAAACTAGCCGGCGACCTATATATTTACAAAATGTGTGCTGCCATCTACTGGTGAACAATCGCCTACGGTATGTTTATATCAAATGTGGATACAATAAATTGCTTATAATTACCGGTAACAACAAAGTTATACAGGTAAGTGGAAGAATTAAAACAATGTTTTAGTAGTAATTTATTTTACAAAAGTATAGCCAAGGCTAGGGTGCGTCCTATGCACTCGTGCGTCTTACAGGCCGTTAAATACGGTATATACATCCATACCTGGTTGCCAGTGTAGTATGTAATCTACATGTTTCTGGTGTAGCTTGTATTCTACATTAGTTCAAATCGTATAGCTTGATATCTACACCGACTTTTTAATGATATCCGTGTGTATACAAAGAGTCACAGTATCCATGTTTCTAGTATGAAATAAAAATCAATGAAAATTTTTTTCTTTTATTTTTTAAATGTTTAACTCATTCCTCTAATTATAATTGCAAATTTATAAAAAAAAGTTTGAAGGTAGATCGCAAGCGAGTCTAGATTTAAGTTGCTGTAGATCACAAACTACACCGGCACCCATATATGTATATATATATATATATATATATATATATAATTCATGTAAAATAATGTACATTTAATACACATTAGAGATGCCCATAAGGAGCATCTAACCCGCTAGAAGGAGCAGCCAAGGCTCTACACCACAAAAAAGGGATAATTTCGAAAAGGAATGAAAAATAAAAACATTTACCATCTATATTTCGAACCAGGTTTCAAGTTATTTTAGAAAAACAAACTATTTATTCTGCCAGACCAACTATCATCAGCGAAATAGCCTAGAGCGACACTATATGCACGAGGCACTCCATCTGACTTGTGCATATATGTCTAATTTTTCAAAATTACCGCGCATGTGCGGAATACCTAATCGGCAGCAAATACAAAAAAAAATACCCTTAGACTTATATATATATAAGCATATAAATACACACACACACACAAACAGTGGAGGCACAACGGCCCAGTGGTTAAGGCAGCGAACTTGCGGTCGTAGGATCGCGGCTTCGATTCCCAGACCGGGCGTTGTGAATGTTTATTGAGTGAATGTTTATTGAGCGAAAACACCTAAGGCTCCACGAGGCTCCGGCAGGGGCAGTGGCGAACCCTGCTGTACTCTTTCACCACAACTTTCTCTCCCTATTTCTATTGTACCTGTATTTCAATAGGGCCAGCCTCGTCACACTCCGTGTCACTCTGAATCTCCCCGAGAACTGCGTTAAGGGTTCACGTGTCTGTGGAGTACTCAGCCACTTGCATGTTAATTTCACGAGCAGGCTGTTCCGTTGATCGGATCAACTGGAACCCTCGTCGCCGTAACCGACGGAGTGCCGTAGTATGTATATATATATATATATATATATATATATATAAACAATATATGAGTATATGCATATATATGTACATGTATGTATATACGTTCCTCAACATGTACATATAGATACATAACTGGGTACATGACGTGGCAAAAGAACAAGGACAAAATGGTAAATAATGTGCAACAAACAAGCAGGCCACATAGAAACATCCCCTTCCTCAGCTGCCAGCATTAAAACTCCGACGTTTCGAAGAATTAAGGCAGTACGCATCGTTAAAATGGTTCTTCCTACGAACACAAATTAAATTGTTTTCGTGGAGGGTAGTGGCGGACGGAAAACAAGACAGGAAAACGAAACGGTGAAATAAACAAACAAAAAGGCTGTACAGCCAGACGTGAAGTGTGTATGTCTTGAACGCTGTGAAGCACGTACAGGAGGGGCAAAGAAGTACGTGCGAGCTTGGTGATTCCAAGAACGAAAAGAAATAGCAGCCGCACACACGTGACCAAGGCTGTGTGAAGAGAAAGAGTAGCAGAGGGAAAAGGAGGGGAGGAAGTAGAATAAAAGTGAGCAACGAGAGGTAGAGAGATATAGTAGTAGTAACGGTGAGAGGCGAAGGACGAGTAACAAGAGATAGAGAGAGAAGTAGTGACAGGTAGAAGCGAAGAACAGTAGAGGGAAGAATGAGAGGGGGAGATAGAAATAGAGAGAGTCACGTTAGAAAAATAGTTAAAACTTACTGTAAGCCTGTTGTATGTATGTATGTATATATATATATATATATATATATATATATATATATATATAACAGGCTTCTTTTAGTTCCCATCTAGCAAATCCACTGACAAGTTTGGGTTGGCCCGAGGCTTTGGCAGAAGTCATTTGCCCAACGTGACATGCAGTGAGAACTCGAAACCATGCGGTCGGGAAGCAGGATTCTTACCACGCAGCCACTCCTGAGTCTCATCTTATTCTTAATAACCTTCTGGAAAATTCAGAAGTGAATATTTGGCCTCCATCGGCGAATACCTCGTCTCTTTAGACCAGCGGTTCTCAACCGGGATCAATAAGATCTTTGGGGATCCATACGACCCTTAAGGGTCCATATAACCCTGGCGGTCCCTATAAGATTTTGTTGTTAGAATTTATCAGTAATAAATTGGTCATACTTTGCCAATACACGAAATATTTTATTGATCTTTTTTTTGTACAATTCATAAGAATTTCGAAGATATGATAACATTTTTAGAATAGCGAATGGCTACGAGGGTTCTTCTGAGTAAAATAGGAATTAATAATCCAGACTTAAACAGCTCACGATTTAATTTCGATTAGTGTTTGATGCTAACCACCACTTGTTGTAATAGTTCGTATGCAGCTGTGTCGATGGCCTCCTTATACCCCGTGCTTCATAACGATTATATAATATCAAATAAGCTATTAGTATAATATATAAAATTATCCTGGTACATTTTATAATTTAAATAAGCTGTAGTTATCTTATTAAACTTAGTAATTTTAAATTAGAGCAATCGTCTGCCAGCTGTCATTTTCCTACACAAATACGATTAACATGAAATCCAGATATGTTATTGTTTAGCTTATAAACATTTTCAAGCAGATAACATTTTTCAAGGAAATTTAATATAGATTTTGAACGTAATATAATTTTTTTTTTTTTTTTAATTTTTATTTCCACAATAATTTGATTTTAGTGCTTCACTATTCTGGTTTGTTATAGTGACGTTAATCTTTATCGGAAAGGTTAAATATATTTCGTGAGTATTTCAATGGCGATTATATCATAGCTATGTCTAAATCTCTTGATTTCTTTTCTTTTTTTCTAAATAAATGAAGGTAGAATATAATTGCAACATTTGATTTAGCGCCAAATCGCAAGAACACAAGACAATGATATTTCAAGCAGGGAGGGCGGCGAGCCGGCAGAATCATTAGCACGCCGGGCAAAATACTTTGCGGTATTTCGTTTACCGCTACATTCTGAGTTCAAATTCTGCTGAGGTCGACGAGCTTTCCAAATTGTTTGTTCGTTGGGCGAAATGTTTAGCGAGATTCGATCCGTCTTTACGTTCTTAGTTCAAATTGCGCCGCGGTCGACTTTGCTTTTCATCCTTTCGGGATCGATAAAGTATCAGTTAAGAACTGGTGTCGATGTAATCGACTTAGCCCCCTCCCCTCAAAATTGCTGACCTTGTGCAAAAATTTGAAACAATTATTATTAGTATTTGGCGGTGGGAAATGTTTACACAACATAAAAAATAACGATTTTCTTAAAAAGATTTTGGATTTAAGCTTTTTTATATTCTTTTCTACTCTAGGCACAGGGCCCGAGATTTTGTGGGAGAGGACCAGTCGATTAGATCGACCCTAATATGCAACTGGTACTTAATTCATCGACCCCGAAAGGATGAAAGGCAAAGTCGAACTCAGCAGAATTTGAACTCAGGACGTAAAGACAGACGACATACCACGAACCATTTCGCCCGGCATGCTAATGTTTCTTATTTCTTTGCTGCCCACAAGGGACTAAACATAGAGGGGACAAACAAGGACAGACAAAGGGGGTTAAGTCGATTACATAGACCCCAGTACACAGCTGGTACTTAATTTATCAACCCTGAAAGGATGAAATGTAAAGTCGACCTCGGCGGAATTTGAACTCAGGACGTAAAGACAAGACGACATACGACGAACCATTTCGCCCGGCGTGTTACCGTTTCTCCCAGCTCAACGCCTTAATTTGAAACCAACATTATTAGCATTTGGCGGTGAGAAATATTTACACAACAAAAATAAAATCAGATTTTGCATTTAATCTTTCCTATACGTTACCTTAAATAAAACTTTTAAATTGTATTTAATGTACAGCTTATAACTCCTATACATTTAATGGACTCTCCCAACATCTTAAAAACTGGAAGTTGTTCTTTATTTGATATTGTATTTTTTTCGGTCTGTGTTCAAATTCCGCCGAGGTCGACTTTACCTTTCATCCTTTCGGGGTCGATAAATTAAGTACTAGTTGCGCACTGGGGTCGATCTAATCGACTGGCCCCTCCCCAAAAAAATTCGAGCCTTGTGGCTAGTTAGAAAAGGATATTGTATTTTTTGCTTTCTTATTTATTTATTAGTTTATAAGTTAATCTTTACACACACACACACACACACACACACACAGGCGCGCGCATGTTATGTACGGGGCTGCCTTTGTTTTTGCTGGTCAACTGGATGACATCAAGGTCCGTCTTGTATTCGTCTATATTTTCAAATGTTTGCGCGCGTCAGTGTGTGCATGTATATGTATGTGTGTGTGAGAGAGAGAGAAAGAGAGAGAGAGTGTGATAGAAAGAGTCTTTCTATGTGTCGTGAAGGCACGTAGCTTAACAGTGACGGTGTTCGGTTCACGATTGTAAGGTCGTCGGTTCGAATCCTGGCAGCGCGTTGGGTCCTTGAGCAAGACACTTTATTTCACGTTGCTCGTGTCTGTTCAGCTGGCAAAAATGACTTTGTACCTCGCTGAATCTCCCCGAGAACTACATTAAGGGTACACGTGTCTGTGGAGTGCTCAGCCACTTGCACGTTAGTTTCACGTTCAGGCTGTTCCACTGATCGGATCAACTGGAACCCTCGTCGTCGCAACCGACGGATTACCACATTTTTTCATGTGTGTGTGTGTGTGTGTGTGTGTGTGAGTTGTCAGGGGCAATGGATGGGACAATTGAGAAGCCGGGTGGGAGGACAGAAGGGTGGTTGATGGCAGAAAGGTTGACCGGGACGGACACAAACTACAGGAGAGAAGGTGCGATTGATACGGAGGCAAGGGTGCAGGTACGGGCTGCAGGAATAAAGTTGGATGGATGACCGCGTCGAGTAGATTCGCATGAGTCTGTAGTTGGTCTCACTGTTATAAATAACCATATTCTCTACTCTCCACAGACTCTTGCATGGCAACTGACCTTACCAAACATTTAGAAATAACGATTTCAACTTTTAGCGCAAGGCTAGTAATTTTGAGGGAAAGGATAAGTCGATTACACCGACCCCAGTATTTAACTGGTACTTATTTTATCGACCCCGAAAGGACTAAAGGTAAAGTCGACTCCTGCGGAATTTGGCCCGGCGGCACACAAGTGATTCTGCCGGTTTGCCGCCTTCGGGGACTTTGAAATAACGATCAACAATAACCTCAACCTGTTGGAGCGCCTACGTCACTAATAAAGTTGAAATGGCTAGACCAAAATATTCATAGCTGTGGAGAAGAAGAATATGTAGTGATAACGAATTCTTGCATCGCCACAAAACCTCAAATTTATGGGAACAGAAACGGGATTAGGAGGCTGTTATGCCTTTTCTCAAAACTTTTGTGGTGTAAACAAAGTGAACGAGTTTTTAAGCGAGACTCGAAATCGAGGCAACCATTCTTTCCATCGAGTTTAGCTCTTAAACCATACAATTCTCTTGAGTATTGTAATTCTTAGCACAAAAGTGGAACTATCAACTGGAATAATGGCCAAAGAAATGAAATCAATTAATAGAGTCTTAAAATAGATCGGTATCTAACTGCATTAGATATTCCAGGCGATTACAGAATGAATAATTGATAAACGTTTAGATGGGTTCACAGGGTTCCCCAATGAGAAAAACTATGCCATTGAACTAAGATTTACTTCAATCGTATATCATGCTTTTTACAATCTTCGTGGCAATGTGATTGGTTTAGAGGGAACCATATAAGCGGCCATTGCAATGTAAATTTTACTACTTAACTCAGGATAATTGCCAAGAGTTGGTTTTTAGCTGAAGAATGAAACAAATATTTAAAAATAAAACCTTTTTAATGGAAGTGTTTTGCAATAAAACAGTAAACTGTGGTTAGCAATGAAATTATTTACCACAAAAGAATAGAATCATAGAAATGGTAAAGCGCTGCGCAAAAATTTTTACAATAGATAATGCTGCCATCTCAATGATTTAAATTCAAATCATACCTGGTTGCACTTTGTTCTTAATCCCTTAAGGTCCGTAATATAGATATCACGCGGGAAACTGTCGTAATTTTATTGATTTTATTGGTTTTCTATAAACGTGTGGATTCGCAAAACATGATTGCATGAAAGCTAGCAGATATATAATGATGTGTCTATTCATTCTTGTACAAATCGTTTAAAAGGGAGGTGTTCTGCGAAATACACCAGAGATCAGTATTTTCAGGTTCAAATCTGTGAGAAGGAAATGGGAATAAATAGATATGTTATTGTTTGGATTCTTGCCGTTCTTTGTACACCTCAGTTTGGCAGATATCAACATGCATCAGCAAATAATTTACTGATTTCTATAAACGAAAGCCAATACTTTAGTTTAGAATCATTGATCTTGAATAGCTTTGACTGAAGAGACACAAAATATGGTCAAAACATTTTACTGGTTTTCTATAAACGTGTGGATTCGCAAAACATGATTGCATGAAAGCTAGCAGATATATAATGATGTGTCTATCCTGTCTGGTACAAATCTCAAAGACCCCTTACGTCAATGAACTGCATGTTCTATGAACACACATCATCCAAAGGGACATATAATAGTGGTTAGCATACTCGCGTTACGAATTAGATATTAGAATGCGTTTGCTAGAAATATCGCTTGGAAAGACTCTTTTCCGGAATCAATAAGGAAATTATTTTCAAAAACTGCTATCAGTTTGAAGAGATTTGTTAACTGGTTTCGATTTTGGCTTAAAGCGGTTTCTTTACGGTAATAATTGTTTCAAATATGAAAGAACATATAACTGTTATAAGGATTGCTTAATTAACAAATAACCATCCACGACTTCTCCCATATTATCATGTTATTGTCATAGATATGATATTGCTCTGCATTTACAATTACGTTGGCCTGCATTATTGCCTCTAATTCTAAGGCGGCGACCTGGCAGAATCGTTACCACGCCGGGGAAAAATGCCTAGCAGCTTTTCGCCCGTTTTTTGCATTCTGTGTTCAAATCCCGTTGAGAGTGACTTTGCTTTTCATCCTTTTCGGGTTCAATAAAAAAAGTACTTGTCGAGCACAGGAGTCCCTATAATCGACAAGCCCCTTTCTCCAAATTTCAGGCCTCGTGTCTATAGTAGTAAGAACTATTAGATCGAATTGTTGCCGATTGATGTGTATTTATCGGTTTGTTTAAGCATGGTTTCATTAGAGTTTTTTTGGTGTTTTTACTTGTATTTTTATAACTTAACACTGCTATTACCTTGATACGTTTCCAAACGAGGATAACAAACGTTGATAACACAAGCAAAAACCAAAAGCCAACAGTTAAAAAGGTCCACATATTCAGATAACGAACGGAATATAATAATAATAATAATAATCTTTACTACTCTAGGCACAAGGCCCGAAATTTTGGGGGGAGGGGCCAGTCGATTAGATCGACCCCAGTACGCAACTGGTACTTAATTTATCGACCCCCGAAAGGATGAAAGGCAAAGTTGACCTTAGCGGAATTTGAACTCAGAATGTAAAGACAGACGAAATATCGTTAAGCATTTCACCCGGCGTGCTAACGTTTCTGCCAGCTCGCTGCCTTACGGAGACCTAAGCGGACCCCTACCCACCTCCTTTAAAAAATTTTTTTTATTATTTTACTGTATCCCACGTTTTCGGCTACGGACATTCCAATTCTGAAAACAATTTTCAAAAATAGCAACTTCAGAAATTTAATCCCCTCCCCCACCCCACACACAGACACCCATTTCTTCATTTTTCACTTTTTTAGGGGTTTTTTTTGGGGGGGGTTACGAAATACGTAGAAAAATACAGAGATTATGATTCTGAAAAAAAAACAATTATTTATAGAATATTAATTTTTCAAAAAAAACGAAAAAAATTGCCCCAAGCCCTCCCCTCCCGATTCTACGGCCTTGGCCTTCAAGCAGGCTATCCACATACTAGAAATAACAGCTAAATCTCACGAAACTGCGATAACATAATGACAGAAATATGTAATGATCTACTTACCTTTCTGCAAAGGTTTCTTTCAGAGTAATTTCCCGCAGTAATATGACAAAGTGAAATTAAAGTGTTTTTTTTTCTTTTCTTTTTTTTCTTTTTTTTTTTTTGAAAGTTACAAAAAACATGAATGCAGAAATAACAGCAAACTCTTTTGAAAAAAGAAAAGTAAAAATACCAAAGAAATATTTTGACAAAGTGAAATTTACGTGTGTTTTTTTTCCAACTGAAACCTCCGCCACGTACGCCGGTGGAATAAACTTCGGCAATGTGTTTGAGAATTGTATAAAAGTTCTGGAAATTTTTCTCCGCCATAAATCCATACATTTCTCGATACGTAGATTCGTCGACGCGAAACCGTTTCATATGGCCAGATTATTCAGTGACATACTTCAACCGTCTTTTGATTCGAGACCAATATGCCTCAATTCGTTTTGTGCAAGCGCAGGTTTCAGAGTCAACGAAATTCGTTGAATGGTTCACTATTCGGTAAATATAGCCAGGTTGATGTAAATTTCTATACCTGGCCCATTTATCGCTATTAATTACAGAACCGGGCAACACATTTTCTATTATCAGAGCTTCCAGTGTTGCTGTGCTTCGGTCGGGTACGCGCTGTAAAAATCCTTTCTTCACAATGGTGTCATGACACCTGGCAACCCACGTTTCATGGCCTACCCTCCCTACGTTGTCATATCCTACCCTCCCTACGTTGTCATATCCTACCCTCCCTACGTTGTCATATCCTACCCTCCCTACGTTGTCATATCCTCCCTCCCTTTGTCATGTGACTCCGGGAAATTACTGTGAAAGAAATCTTTGCAGAAAGGTGAGTAGATTGATTACATATTTCCGGCGATCCTTCGATACTAGGCCATTACAACTTCCGGTCGTTGCGCGCACGCATACTGATTACATGATCGTATAGTGCGTTTATATGTTTAAAGTTTCAGTTCGGATGGCACCTTACTCACTCGCACCTTGGCCACACGTTTGCCGCAGTACGAAGGCAAGAGCACCCATTCCTCTGTCCTTATTGCCTCTGTGGAGTGCTTTATTGCTTCTTCCTCCGTTGTGAAGCGCACCTCCACAGTGGCGTATCTCCTCCCTATACTGATTACATGATCGTATAGTGTGTTTATGTGTTTAAAGTTTGAGAACCGTATGCATCTGAGGGGGAGAAGGTTTGAGTTTCTATTTAATGTTGTCTTTTCATATTTTCAAGTCATTGAAAAACAAACGCACTATACGATCATGTAATCAGTATGCGTGCGCGCAACGACCGGAAGTTGTAATGGACTAGTATCGAAGGATCGCCCATATTTCTTTCATTATTTGTGCGATTTAAGGCAGCAGAAACGTTAGCAGGCCGGGCGAAATACTTAGCAGTATTTTGTCTGTCTTTACTTTCTGAGTTCAAATTCCGCCGAGGTCGACTTTGCCTTTCATGGTCGATAAATTGAGTACCAGCTGCGTACTG
>NC_142930.1:2778111-2813111 GCF_046866305.1 Octopus bimaculoides | reverse complement strand
TCACTGATACCATTTCTTCCCACTTACGAAATAGTCACAGAAAGTTTTTTTTTGTTTTTGTTTTTTGTTGTTTTTTTTGCATTTGTTTAGCATTTTTTGTTGTTATTGTTTTCTTGTTTTAATTTGCTCTGGTGAGATGGTCTCAAATATTCACAGGAGCAAAAGTTTGGCAGGACCAGATGGGCAGCAGTCAGCTTCTTTTTTTTTCCGTATCGTTCCCACAAATGTGATGGGAGAAGGAATAACTGGGCCTTAACTGAGCCACGATGCTTACTGCTCCTGTTGTATATATTCGATTTTTCTTCGACCAATTGCAACACGAATGAGTTTCAGTGACTCGGCTTTCTTCTTGTTTCAAATTTTAAGGTGTTTCCATTATTTTGTCCAACCCCTGTAGTTTCTCAACTATTCAATTTAATCTTGCAATTTTGATTCGGATTAGCTCTGATTATGATTCTTGTTCAACGACCTCTTCCTGGTTAACGACCGAGGGAAACCATTCAATTATTGGTTTTATTGGATTTACGTCCCTTGCCAGTTGTTTTCCTAAAAAATTTAATCTCAATATTCATAGCGGAAATTAAGGCGGCGAGCTGGCAGAATAGAATCGCTATCACGCCGGGCGGAATGCTTAGCGGTATTTCGTCCGTTTTCACGTTCTGGGTTCAAATTCCGTCGAGGTCAACTTTGCCTTTTATCCTTTCGGTGTCGATAAAGTAACTACCAATTGAGTACTGGGGTCAATGTAAACGACTTACTCCTTCCCTAAAACTTGCTGGCCTTGTGCCATTATTCATAGAGGAAAATTATTGTCCAGTAATTATATTGATAATCTTTGTTAATCTGGCATGTGGTTAAGTGAAACTACTTTACATATTAAACCCCCTCCACACAGTCACCTACTTACTCACTCACTCACTCATGTATGTATGTCATTGTTCAGTTTTATTTCGAGATTTCTTGCCAATAGAGAAAGATCCGGTTTCTAACCTAGATCCAAGGCTCCTTCATTGAAATTTCAACATCAACAACATGGTATTTTTGTATGTATGTATGTATGTAGGTGCAGATTTATATGTTTTGTTTTATGTATGTATTCTCATGCATATAGCTGCATATCTAGACATGCTCATATATATTTAAATGATGAACTTCTGGAAAGTTTTACCGATTTTTACAGTCCCAGTGATGGATTGGATCAGTAGTCTTTCTGGTTTTGAGAAGCCTAATTTCTCAAGATTGGTATTTAGGCAGTGCGTTACATATCCCAGGGCCCCAATAATTACAGGTATAAACCTGAATTTGTAATCTGGATAGAGTAACTGCAGGTTTCTCAATAGTTCAGCACAGGTGTTATTTTTTTCCCCTGATATTTAGCTTTATCTTAACATCCGTTGTGCAGCTGATTTCCACAACTGTGCACAGTTTCTCTTCTCTATCCCAAATCATTACATCAGGTCTGTTGTCTTTACATTTTATTGAGGCTTTCACTGGGACATTCCGCCAGTATTCCTTTTTATTATGAGTGGCTATGGCTTCTACCATATTGGGGGTTTTTATTTCTTTTTCTTCAGTTTATCCTTCCCACGGATTTCGTTATACTGTGTCCTAGCTACTACATCATATCTCATCGGTAGATCTCATGTATGTGTGTATGTATGTATGTATGTATGTATGTATGTATGTATGTGTTTAACAGCCAGCAGCGGCCGGTGAATATGCTGGCTGTACATTTCTGTCTCATTGGGCTTTGTCAGTAGCATGTACTCACCTCGCGAGTACATGTACTAACCGCATGCTAGGAAGAAAATATTAAAAAAAAGACATTTCATTTAATTTTTTCACAATTTAATTGTTTTTCATGCTTTACTCTTAGTTGAAAAAGTCGCAAAGACTGAAACCGGTATTAAAATGTTCTTCATGATAAAATTATTTTAGCATTTTCTTCCTTGTCCTATTTTCCTTTTATATATATATATATATATATATATATACAAGAATAAGGGCAGAGAATCGTCAATTAATAATAGAATTAATAATTAACAATTTTGCCAAGTAGTTCAGTATGAAAAAAACCTTTATCGGTAAAACTATTTATCATTATAAATATACAGGGATTAGCAATTGAGTTGCTTCTCCAACATACTGAAAATTTAGAAATAGCAGTCAAGTAGTTCTTTGACTGCTATTTCTAAATTTTCAGTATGTTGGAGAAGCAACTCAATTGCTAATCCCTGTATATTTATAATGATATATATATATATATATGTGTGTGTGTGTGTGTGTGTGTGTGTGTGTGTGTGTGTATACGATAGGCTTCTTTCACTTTCCGTCTTACCAAATCCACTCACAAGGCTTTTGGTCAGCCCGAGGCTACAGTAGGAGACACTTACCCAAGATGCTATACTGTGGGATTGAACAGGGAACGATGTGGTTGGGAAGCAAGCCTCTTTCCGACACAGCCACGCCTGCTCCTGTGTGACTAAAATCAAATATCTTCTCTTCATTTCTTTTGTTGGTGGTGGTGGTGGTGGTGGTGAAAGATTTATTTTTTACTAATGCTGTTTCTATTTGTGTGTTTTTGATTTCTCTATCATTGTCGATCTTTATAACGACCCTCATAGATATTTCAGTTACATTAATGAGGCCGAAGAGACTTGGCTGAGGTTTCAAGCGCTGTTTTATTATCTCTGTGTTACTCTATTTCAGTTATCGTCTGCCGTTTGGAAACTAAGCGATATTAATTTAACGGGGAAGGAACGAGGAAGAGGTTTTCAATTTATAGAAAATGATAGTGGGGGGGGGGGGGCGTGTGTGTGTTTGTATACACACGTTTGGATACGTATGTATGTGTATATGTGCATATATGTATGTATTATACATATGTATGTTGGCATGTATGTATAAATATATAAATAAATATATATACATGGCTCTGTGCGTGTGTGTGTTTATGAGGGTGTTTGTGTGTGTGTGTATGTGTGCGTATGTGGATGATATACTTGTTATATACACATATATACAACTACTCACACAGACGCAATATAAAAAAGGAGAGAGACAGACAGACAGACAGACAGACAGACAGGGTGGCTGGCTGGCAGGCAGACAGACAGACAGACAGACGGATAGATAGATAGATAGATAGATAGATAGATAGATAGATAGATAGATAGATAGATAGATAGATAGATGGGTAGATAGATAGATGGGTAGATAGATAGATAGATGGGTAGATAGATAGATGGGTAGATAGATAGATAGATAGATAGATAGATAGATAGATAGATAGATAGATAGATAGATAGAGTTAGTCACCGAGAGAACAAGATGACGGAATATTTATATTTTTGACGAATCCCAAAAAATGGTGGATGCAAGGATCAATGAAGAATATGTTTGTATCGAATACTTGGTGGGCGGTTGAATAAACGACTTGCGGCATTTTGTAAACTAATTTACTTTGATTAAATAAATGATAATTAGATACTGACGCCAATTAAATCGTCCAAGACCGACTAATAATCTATGGAGTGGTTTATAAATGTGTGTGCCTGTGAGTTTGCATGTATGTATGTATATGTACGTATGTGTGTATGTATGTATGTATGTATGTATGTATGTATGTATGCGTGCATGCATATACATATGTATGTATGTCTTCTATGTTTTAATTATTGTAAACCTTCTAGTGAGGAGGGATCCGGTTTCCAACGAAGATACAAGGCTCCATCTTTGGGATATAGTTAACACTGACAAATTCACATTCGGAACTTGAGAAAAGTCTTGCATATTTTTATTGTTCCACTCACAGATTGCATTTGTAATGTACGAATCAGCCGGTCAATTTCTCTTTCTGAAAATCCTAGTTTATCCAGATTCTCTTTTAAGCATTTACTAACAAAACATGTGCTCCAATTATTATTGGTGTGAATATGAATTCATAGTCTGGATATAGAAGCTGGCGGTTTCGAAGCAGTTGTCCATAGATATCCTCTTTTACTTTGATTTTCAAAAAGATATTTATATCTGCAGAGCAGCTGACCTCTATGATGGTACATACCTTTGCCCCTCTGTCTCAAACAATAATATTTGGTCTGTTATGTTTACATTTGACGGAAGTTTTGATGGAAATATTCCACCAGTATTCCTTGAGTTGGTGTTTATGAATGTATTCCATAACAAAGGGATTTTCTAAGTTTATTTCAGGACAGTCTTTTTTGCGGATGATATTGTATATTGTTTCAGCGACAACATCGTGCCACATAGGGAGGTAGTACTGTGATGACATTTTAGGACAGCTGCTAATCACATGAGTGATGTCTTCCACAGAAGCATGACATACGATTGCACCTTGGGATTACAAGAGCGTCACGGTCTCTTTTGTTCACCAGGTACTTTGTGGCAATCTCCTGTTCCTGCATTGCAAACGTATAGCCTTCGGAGTGTGATGGGATGTAGTGGTCTTGCGTCCAAGAGAGGCTGTGCTTCGTGTCAATTCTACTGTCTTCTTCAAGCTTCCGGGCAACAAACCCATGCATAATGGGGTTTTTTTTTGTATGCTGAGCGCTTTTCCATCCAGTTCTTCTCTGAGGTAAGAGAGCCCAGCTGTTTTGGGGCTGTATAGGAGATCATCAGGAAGAAAGTGCTTCCTGAGGAGTTCACTGCCAACTCGTACAATGTGGTTCACTTCACTTTTCAGCACTGCATTTATATATTTATCTTTGCTGCTTTTGTTTAGCAAGTGCTGCCTGGGTGATACCATACGGCATTCGAAGGCCGTCTGCACTGATCTCAGGCCTCTACCACCTTCATTTCTTCTTAGGTAGAGCCTGTAAACATCACTGTTTCTGTCGAAGTTCCCAGTTGTTGTCAGGATTTTGCGGGTTTTGATATCTATGGAGTGGATTTCCTCTACAGACCAATCAAGTATCCCAAATGTTGGGATCAGCACTGGTACTGCAAATGTATTGTGGGATATTGTTTTGTTGTAAGAGGAGAGTTCCGATTGCCATATTTTCCTAAGTCTGGTGTAATATTCTCGGGTCACTCTATTTTTATTCACAGTGCCCTCGTGTGACACATTTTCGTTTATGCCTAGGCGCTTGTAACATTCTTTGTGTGGAATGAGGAAGATAAAGAGACCGTTGATGCACAGGTTTGAGGTTTGGGAGACTGACTTTATTCGCTCTATAACCAAATATGAACATTAACTTTTGGCCAAATTCCATGCCTATATCAGCTGAAAATGTTGTTATTAATTCCATTTTTTTTTTTTTTTTTTTTGGCAGTGTTAAGACTTTTAACATAAGATTATGAGTTACATAAGAAATTATGAGTTACATTGATATTTCTTGAAGTTGAAGATCTTAGCATGTAACCATTTGTTTTCTGCAGTAAAAACGATAATGGATTCAGTGCCAAAATGAAAAGAAGTACAGAAAGACTATCCCCCTGGAATATTCCCTTTGTAATAGCTATACTATCAGAAACAGTTATTCTGTTGTCAGTTGTAAGGGTAAGAATAGTTGTCCATGCCTTTGTGAGTCTCTCTATAGCAGCTATTAGGGTGGTGGGTACTTTTGCCGGGTGCAGGCATTTCAACAGCCATGAATGAGGGATAGAGTCGAATGCCTTCCTATAGTCAAGCCATACTGTCACAAGGTTTCTACGCTGTTCTCTTACTCCCGACAGTACAGCTTTGTTTATTAAAAGTTGTTCGGCACATCCCCACACTCCTTTCTTTCCACCAGTCATAATGTTGCCCGATTCACAATGCTCGTGGAGAAATTGGTTGATGTGTGTATGTGTATGTATATATATATATATGTATATGTATGTAGGTATGTATGTATATATATATATATATATGTGTGTGTGTGTGTGTGTGTGTGTGTGTGTGTGTGTGTGTGTGTGTGTGTGTGTGTGTGTGTTTATATGTATACATCTATATGTAATTTGTGCGGTCAGCAAACGCAAAACAGAAAATGCAGAAACGTTTGAACGGAACGGTTTTCCTCCTTTAACCTTTCACTTCCCAATCAAACTGAATTGAAGCACACATTCTCTCTTTCTGTCGTCCATCGTAAACGCTGAGTTGTTTAATTATATCGTTTCCCTGCCTACAGCCGACACAATTTCCGACTAACTACACATCATGTTGTTCCTCTCTGCGTCCAGGTCGTCTCCTAAGAAATTAAATCTAAACATGTTTTCACTTGATCTTAGACACTCTACATGTTAGATGTCTTTCATTTATTTTATTCCACTTCATCCTCTTCATTCTCTTTCTCTTCTTCTTCTACTACTTTTATTTCTTTTTTCTCTCTTTCTTCCCCTTCTGTTTTACTTATTTTCTTTTCTTTTTCATCTTTATCTCACTTCTTTTCTTCCTCCTCTCTTTTACCTATTTCAAGCAACATACGATAATGCTGTAGTTTGTTCAAGCATAAATTTGTACTTTCATGTTGTATAATAAAGGAAATTCAACTTGATGGACAGCAATTTTCCAGACGCAACTGGCTAAATCTGACCTTGTGATCATCAAATTAATGTATTGTTGGATTGGCAGAAATCAGAAACGATAACATATGTTCGTGCTTGCTTCTATAACATTTATTCAGCCAGTGAAATAACATGACTCTATAATAGAAATCCGGATGTAAGAGGCAAACATGCGCACAGAAGCCGAGATGGCTGTAGCCGTGAAGTTAGAGCTCGTTTTGCAATCACATGATCCAGGTTCAATCTCTGTTGAATGTCATTATGAGCAAACGCAATACACGGACAAAAGCTTCCCACACATTGGAGATTGATTCATATTTCAATAGGAAAAGTTTGTTGGGCATCATTTCAAATCCTGTTGGCAACCAAAACATAAACTGACTTTGCAATTCTGACAACACCGTTTTCAAAAAATGTTTTTAATTATGTACTGTTTGCCGAAAGTATACTTTCAGCCTCGTGTTGCCGTATAATTATTCAACAATATTAATAGTAAAATAGTATCTGAGGACACGACTTGTGTTAGAGTCTAAGCTAAATGTGCACAATAAGATCAAAGCATCTTTTTGATGAGGAATAAGGCAAGAGTAATGTTTAACAATAAGGATGGATGACAAGAGATTGATCGGAGAACGCGTAAACTAATGACGAGGAACGTGGAACTGACCCCTAAGAGTTGTGTGACAAGATTTTGTGTAAAGAGTGAAAGGGGGGGGAGTGGTGAGCTGAGAGTGTTGAGTAACAGAAGAGAACAGTTTTGCGAGGTTTTTCAAGGGGAAAGAAGAAGAAACGTATGAAGCAGCGGAAATGTTGGGAAGCTTCAAAGTGAATGATGCAGCAGAGGCCAAAATATAGGGGAAAGAGTTGGGAAGGAAGAAACAGGAGAAAACTTGGCATGACAAGAAAATGCAGATAGAAAAATAGATAGATAGATAGATAGATAGATAGATAGATAGATGGGTAGGTAGGTAGGTAAGTAGGTAGGTAGGTAGGTAGAAAGATAGGGAGGCGGCGAGCTGGCAGAAACGTTAGCAGGCCGGGCGAAATGCTTAGCGGTATTTCGTCTGTCTTTACGTTCTGAGTTCAAATTCCGCCGAGGTCGACTTTGCCTTTCATTCTTTCGGGGTCGATAAATAAAGTACCAGTTACGCACTGTGGTCGATGTAATCGACTTAATTCCTTTGTCTGTCCTTGTTTGTCCCCTCTATGTTTAGCCCCTTGTGGGCAATAAAGAAATAAGAAAGATAGATAGATAGATAGATAGATAGATAGATAGGTAGATAGATAGATAGATAGATAGATAAGTTGATTGATAGATAGATAGATAGGTAGGTAGATAGATAGGTAGGTAGGTAGGTAGGTAGGTAGGTAACCACTAAAGTGAATTTAATCTTAATTTACTTTACATTAAACACTAGTTTCCTCAATTCCTGAGCAGGAAAAATTGGTGAAACAGTCCTATCTCTCTGCCACCCTAGGAAAAAGAAAAGGAAAGTGGTCATCGAGTGATTCGTCCACACCAATAACGAAGTAAGCATTCTAAATGAGAAACTGTGAAATAACCGCTGGCTGTTGGTCGGCCATTATTAACTGGCTACGTAATAAAATACTTTTAATAAATTCTACAACACTTAAGATGTTAGCTTGATATTAACAAGAAGACCTTCACGAACTCTAATGTCTCTGGTGAAGATACATACATTCATTTTATTGAATAGATCCAAAATGATGAAGTGAAATTAAGTATATTTCTTCAGACATCTGTTTTATTTCATTTTTCACCCAGTAAATCTACTCAATTTGAAGACCTCGTACCTTCGCTAATAATTCGTTAATATTTGAGACAACTCGAGGCGACGAACGGTCAGAATTGTTAACACACCGAGGAAAATGCTTAGCGGCCTTTCGTCTGTTTTTACGTTCTGAGTTCAAATTCCACTGAGGTTGATTTTGCCTTTCAACTTTTCGGGGTCGATAAAATAAGTACCAGTTGAGCATTGGCAGAAACCAGAAACGGGGGAAGGTATGTCGAAATTTAAACTCACCATTTTAGACATATCTGTGTAGTTACAGGAATGAGGCATAAAAATAGAAAGGGAGCCAAGCTTCAATGAAAATCGTTTACGTATGTATACGATAGAAATTACTTTATTTTAATTGAATTCTGATTTTCATAATTACATTGATGAAGTGGATTATATTAAGTATTCGTTACTTCATCTTGGTAAAAGATTAAGCAGCCTAACTAATCTGTTACCTACCAACCAGAAAGAAAGGGAAAGAAAGGGGAAAAGGAATATAAGAATACATGTAGGCACAAATATTTATGCATGTATGTATGTATGCATGCATGCATGTATGTATCTGTGTATGTGTGTAGAGGCTGCAGGTGAGAGCTACATATAACTCAGTATAGAAGACACATAGCAGTGCTCAAGTGAATTGGAACTCCGAATTCTTCATCCGGCGCAAGACGCACAAGAATGACCATAAGAGAAGTCAAAGGTGAGCTGATGTGGAGGTAGCGATGCAGATAAACACAATTCGGCTTCACAAATTTGTACTTATATATGCATATACATATATATATATATATATATATATATATATATATATATATATATATATATATATATATATATATATAGCCTGATAGACCCTGCTATGTCAAGATGGACTTATATATTCTTCCTCTGCTCTCTCCCACTTGGTTTTAATATGTTGCCACATTTGTAATATGTCTTTTTTTCTACATTTTTTCTACATTTTTTCGTGCAGCTGAAGATTGCTCTTCATATTGCATTTAAGGTAATGCTCACATTACTTAAATAAATTGAAGTAGCATGAAACGTGCGTACTGCAATCACTTTTGAAATCCGTCTTGCTTATTATTTGATTTTAATCACCCATCCTTTTGGGATGTGATATTCGGGTGCCTTCGCATAAGTACCATATTCAAGCCTTGAATCTATATCTAAACCGTATATATATATATATATATATATATATATATATATATATATATATATATATATATATATATATATATATATATATATATATGCATCCCGCCCACGGTGCTGCACTTGCCCCTACCTCTCCAACACCACCATCCTCACAGGCATCCAGCATCGTCCCTATCATATCACCGACTCTTTTACCTGCACTTCTAGCAACCTCATTTACTGCATCTCCTGCTCTTTCTGCTTCTCTCTGTACATCGGTCAAACGGGAAGCGCTTGGCTGACCGGTTCGCGGAGCACCTCCGAGACATCAGACTCGGCAATGACACCCCGGTCTCGCGCCATTTCCGCTCTACCGGTCATTCACTACAACACCTATCTGTTTTCGGATTGTCTTTGCACAAGGGCCATCTGGACTCCCTCCTTCACCGTGAACAGGAATTAATCTTCTCTCTTCGCACCTTTGTGCCATATGGGTTCAACTCCCATCTCTCTTCACTCTTACCTACCTCTCCTCTCCTCTCTTCCTCTGACACCTACTTCCTCTCATCACTCCTACCCACCTTCACCCGGACAACACCCACACACACCCCACTCGCACATCCCCCACCTCTAAACCCTCATACCACCCTCCCATACCACACCTACACACACCCATGCCACACCACCTACATCCCCACACCACTCCACACCACTCGGCACACACTAGCACTGACCACTTTCCAGCACCCGCACCACACACCATCATCTGCACCCCCACACACCATCATCCACACACGCACACATTAAGGACGCACACGCTTACACACGCACACATCCACACACGTCAAAATCACTAGCTCCTATCCACACACATAAACACACTTACACATACACACACACGCATGCGCGCCTTCGTTTTGTGATCACCAATACTTTATTATCTTCCCTTCTTTCTACCTCTCCTATTAAGCTTTTTTTCCCAACCAGTCACCATGCTTGATCCACAAGTTCTCTTTCTGTTAATTTTCTCTTATTCCTTTGTGTTGAAGAGCGTAGGCTCGAAACGTAAAAGACTTTTTCATTTTCCTGAGTGTCAATACACCTGCCTATTGCTCATGCATCTGTCTTCGACATTTGATTTTCTGTAAATTTCAGCTACATATATATATATATATATACAGAGAGAGAGAGAGAGAGAGAGAGAGAAAAGGAGAGGTGTCAATCCATTATGTCCGTTTGATATTTAATTTAGCTTGATATTTAATTACTATTGTTGTTTGTGTACATTATTCCGACCTAGCGAGGTGTCACAATTTAAGTACCTAATTTAACTGAATCTTAATTGTGATATATATATATATATATATATATATATATATATATATATATATATATATATATATATATATATACGCGAGTGAATCGTCTAAAACGATTTGGGATTGTGCTAATCCACCGCCGCCAATAGAGAGTAGTAGCCATATTCCTTTCCACATCGGCTAACTCTGATGAGTGTAAAGGTATATAATCGGATTGTGACCTAACACTCCATTGCATTCTTTACGCGAAACCGATTGGTAAGATCAGCCGTGATGGATATTTAATACTATACATTTCAGATAACATACATGCACACATACATAATACATACATACATATATATATATATATATATATATATATATATATATGAGGGTTATCTTATAACACGAATTTTAAAAGCTGAAAGCAGGGTAAAGCGCTTACACAATAATTTTAATTTCCTTCGATCAGATCTGTGTTAATCTGTATTTGTTATTTTGATTTTTAAATATAATTAGTAATTTTGAATTTAACAAAGCCATTTTTTTTTTCGAAATGATACATACACCGTTAGATATATGGCTCAAAAACTCGATTTCTTTTTCATTTATGTATTTCATTACATTAAGTTTTACAATTGCGTAAGCCCACAAATTATGGTTGATGGCATAATAATATCGAACCTGCATTTGCCTGGAATTTATTATATTACCGACCAAAAACGAGAAATGCGAAGTTGATCCCGCAGAGAATTACAACCAAAAAGTTTTTGGACGTAACTAAAAACTGCTCGTCATATTGTCTGGCATGCTTCCAATCCTTATATTCTCCACTCTTTCTATTACATATTATATTCTATCATAACATAATATAGTATATTAAATTTTATTATGATATCGACCGGAAATGCACAAACCATCTTTATATAAGGCATATTAAAACCACACATGCACACACTTCTGTTTTCTGCTATTTACTGCAGCAATTTTTATCGAATTAAGTAACGCACTTAACTTTTTGGTTGTTTTTTTTACTGTTTTATTTCTCCTCATGTGATATAAATAAAAGCATTTATCATGTGTTTTAGGAATAAATAATGAGAATATGTTCATGTTTTTTTAACACATTGCTTCACGCTGTATTAGCTGCTAAGTACATCACGATACACATGTAGTTTGTTTCTTTCACATAGGTAATTAATCATGCGTTCTCTCTCCTTCTCTCTCTCTCTCTCTCTCTCTCTCTCTCTCTCTCCCTCCCTCTCTCTCTCCCTCTCTCTCCCTCTCTCTCCCTCTCTCTCCTTATCTCTCTCTCTCTCTCTCTCCCTCTCTCTCCCTCTCTCTCCCTCTCTCTCTCTCTCTCTCGGTCTCTCTCCCCATCATTTGATCTACAGGCTAAAAGAGAGGGCGTGTGTATGTTTTTATTACATTTTCTCGGCTTTTTCGATGCGAAGACTAATATATATATATATATGTATGTGTGTGTATTTATGTGTATATATATATATATATATATATATATATATATATATATATATATATATATATATATATATATATATATATACATAGATAGATAGATAGATAGATAGATAGAAGAAAATGTAGTCGGTATTAATATTTTGTGTAGTGTAATCCGTCTTCGGTGAGATTGGCAGACATACTTACGTAGGCATAAAACCCAGTTACATGAACAAATGCTGCCGATCCATTTTTTTTTCGGTGGGGTCAGCGGCTTTTGATCCTATAATTGGGTTTTATGCTCACGTGACTGATGTCTGCCAGTCTCCTGAAACACGTGTACATTAGATAATGCATTAATATCGGCTTCAAATTTTGGCACAAGGAGTGGATCAAATCGATTACATCGATCCCAGTGCTTAACTGGTACTTATTTGATCGGCCCCCGGAAGAATGGAAGACAAGATCGACATCGGCGGAATTTGAGCTCAAAACGTAAAATTGGGCGAAATGCGTTAAGCATTTAATTCGGCAAACCAACGGTTCTGTCAGCTCGCTTTCTTGCATAAAGTATTAATATCTCGACTACGCTTTCTGTGTTTCTTTTCGATATAAGGCCTGCCAACTCAGCATTCTCCAGTTCTGAAGACTGCGTAAACACGTCGAAGATTGCACTGAGTCACTGCGCCCATAACCTTTGGTAACGAATTGTGCTTTTTAACGAATCTATTGATCTCTACCTTATATATGCGTGGTGGGGTGCGTATGTGTGTGTGTATTTATATGTATGTATGCATACATACATACACACACACGCACACAAATACATACATACATACGTATACAACTCCGCTATTCGCTATGGATGGATCCTCACTTATCAAGGAGCGTCAAATCCTAAAGATGAGAGCATTTCAACCAGCTTCTGAAACACTCTTCCACGTTCGACCAGTCGACCCTAATCAGATTTCTGAGAAACCAAAAGTCGAACCTAAGCACATCAACAACTTTCTGTCCCTGGAAAAGTTGTGGCAAGACACTTGACAGGGATGGTTTTTCCTTCAGAATTGTACAAAGAACTCGGGGCATCCCACAATGTCCTTGTCAGTGTTTAAAAAGAGGGGGAGATGCCACTTGATATGTGGTCTGCTGCAATATTAACTGTCTTCGAGATCACAGACTCTTGAAGAAACTGCGACAATTATTGAGGTATCTCAATGATTTCCACAACAAAATCCTGTCTCGTGACAATCTGAAAAGATTCATTCCAATTCTGAAGTAAACCTGTTGAGGCTTCTCGTCCTAACTGAGTACGGTGGGTAGGACTTTCACTGGGGAAGTACAAGTGAAAGGCTTTGGTCAGAGCATGGACCTGTATCTTGTTTCGTTGACCTGGTGGAAGCTTTCAACATGGTCAGTCAGCTATCCTCATTTACCTTCTCTACAACGATAAGACCAGATAAATGCTCTTAGCTCACGTATCCAATGAGGGCATTCCCAAGAAGAGTACTCTCCAAGAGAAGAGTACACGTTCCTCGTTTTCTGTACTTAAATTTCTGTCTGTGCGAGACAAAATGGGGGGGGGGGCGAGTGTGTGTGTCTGTGTGTGTTATGCAAATAAAGCTGTTGAAATCCCATCAAAGCTAATTGTATGTCATCAGTAAATTCAATTTCGAAGAGTTCGGTCTAATCTAAATTCTAAGAAAGAGGGGGGGAAACGATTATTTGCAAAAGAAAGGCAAAAAGAAAACTGGACGAGTAAAGAGAAATTTTGATGTAAACAAACCAACCAACCAGCCAGTCAACCATTCAACACATACAGAAGTAATAAACTTCTAGAAGCTGTCATAAGTTTGTTTTGTTTTCGTTTTCGTTTACCTACAACGAAGCTGGCGTCAGAAGAACTATAAATTTTAAACATACCACCATTGAAATAAGTTGTTTGGTTTGTTTTTTCGTTGTTTTTTGTAATTTTCAAAGTTGTTTCTTTTTTTATAGAACTATAATTTTTAAATATACGATCATCGAAATAAGCTGGGGTGTTTTTTGGCTTCTTTTTTTCATTAAAAAGATTATTTTTTTTTAGATTTCGGAAATAAAATTTTAAAATCCAATATAAATAATGCGGGAGATAAATGATATTAAATATCTAGAAATGTGAAGATAAAAGAATTTGACCATTCATCCCTCTCTCTCTCTATATATATAATATATATATATGTATGTGTGTGTGTGTGTGTGAGAGAGAGAGAGAGAGAGAGTGTGTATGTTTGTGTTTGTGTGTGTTTGTATGTTTGTGTTTGTGTGTGTGTCTCTGTGTATGTATGTCTGCGTGTATCTGTGTGTCTGTGTATCTCTGTGTATGTCTGTGTGTGTATCTGTATGTGTATCTCTGTGTGTGTGCGTGTGTGTGTGTGTCACAGTCATATATATGTACAATCACATACACATAACAGTGAGTGGCCTAATGATCAGTATGTTGCGGTCTTACGATCTTACGATCTTACGATCGTGGTTTCGATTCCCAGACCGGGAATTGTGTTCTGTTCCTGAGCCAAACACTTCATTCTATGACGTTGCTCCAGTCCACTCAGTTATGTCTTCCAGCAAATGCTGGGAAGTTAACCCTGCGAAGGACTGACGTCCCACTCAAGGGGATGTGCTCTACTCAGTCGCTTATACGTCAGAGAAACTGAAGGAAACTTCGGTCTTATAGATCGTAGGGTTAGTGGCAAAACTAATCCTAAGATAAGATGTGTTCCTGGTGTGTTTGATCGAAGTGGTTCCTTCATAAATCTTTCTATTTAATCTTACAAGTAACAAGTCCTGAACCGCCAGCTCCATATTTCAAATCCCATCTATGCCAACTTAACTTCTCGTTTGTCAATTTTACATAAATATAATTAAGATGGTCAGACGAAGAATGCTATGTCAGGAGGATGTGAAACAGCCTCTAGTTTCACGTCTGTCTGTTCTGGTTTCAAATCCCACTGTCTGTGAGTTGATCATTCATCTCTCCAGTGGATCAATGAAATATATATCCTAATATAGCTGCGGTATACACTCAGCTGACAATATACAAGCCCCATGAGATTTTGCTTATTGCTTTCCGCGACCATATTAAGAAATGTGTGTCTATTTATAAATATTATCGCAGTTAAACATTGATTGCTTCCGCAAATTTCATGCTGTGGATCTTATGAGTCATCGTTGCCACAGAAATACTGTAAAGACATTAACTGAACAACAGTTGGGTGGCGGGTGCACGTGTGGGTGTGTGTGTCTGCATGTGTGTGTACATGTGTGTGCGTGTGTATATGTACATGTGTGTGTGTGTGTGTGTGTATGTGTGTGTCTGTGTGTGTGTGTGTGTGTGTGTGTGTGTGTGTGTGTGTGTGTAGTTCTTTTTGGTAATCTATGTAACTTACGGAAATTTTTGGCCTGTGGTACTCTGTCGTTACATATGGTGCTACAAGGTACTCTTTTACAATTTATGGTACTCTTCTGTAATCTATGGTACTATGTGAGCCTACGGTACTTTATGACTCTCTGGTAGTCTACGATAATCCATTGTTCTCAGTGGTAATCTGTGATAATCTATAGTCCACAATGTACTCTAGGATAATCAATAGTAAACAGTTTCTTCATTTTTGTCCTGCAATTTCATATATAACCATCTCCAGACATTGTTTCTAATTTAGGCACAGGGTTAACAATTCTGAGGGGAGAGGTTGATCGATTACATCGACACCGATACACGACTGCTACTTTAATTTATCGATCCCGAAAAGGATGAAAGGTGCTCTAACGATTCTGCCAGCTTTGGAGGTGGGAGTGGGTCTTCTCTGAAGATCAGTCAACAAACCATGTTCAGATATAATAGTGTGTGTAAGTAAACATGTGTGCGCGAGAGTGTGTGGGTGTGTGTGTACTCCTCTTCTTCCTCCTCCTCCTCCTTACTGCTCCACCTCGAACACATACACACAAACGCAGACACACACATCTCGAATCCAGACAAAAATTCAGGCCTTGTGCCTATAGTAGAAAGGATTATTATTATTGTTATTATTATTATTATTATTATTATTATTATTATTATATTTCCCTATCGTATTGATGAAAATGTTAACTGTTTTACTGAAATAAAGAATATTTTGAGGAAATTGAATCACATTTTACCAACGAACCACACAAGCGTACAAGATTATTCCAACTCCTGTATTTATTATGGAGATTTACTGATGGGATGTCACCGCGGGGTGAAGGAACGTAGCTTAATTGTTGAGGTATTCGATACCCGGTGGTGAATTGTGTTCTCGAGAAAAACGCTGTATTTCGCGTTTCTCCAATGAGTTGTGCCTGTAATTCAAAGGTGGTCAGTCTTGTTGTACTCTATGTCACACTGAATCTCCTTGAGAACTACATAAAAAGTACTCGTGTCTGTGGAGTACTCAGCCTTTTGCATGTTAATTTCATTAGCAAGCTGTTCCGCCCATCGAATCAACTGGAACTCTCGTCATCGCTACCGACAGAGAGCCGGTTTATTATTGTGGAGTAGAAATACTCGAGAAAGTGCCAGCGCTGGAAAAAGGCGATTTTGGTCGTTTATGATGAGGATGTATCATTTGCATTACAGAAATCTAGTGAAGTCATCAATTTAACGAAAAGTCTATGCTGTCTATGTTAAATCTCGGGTGTTTGTCGTAAATTTATGATGTCTGTGGTAGAAGTCAATCTTTTGATATCCATCAGTTTGTAATCCAGTTCTACAATATATTCTATAAATTCAGTCGAGATATAATAATGTGTGGGCGCGAATTTGAGGTGTGTGTGTGTGTCTGCGCTTGTGTGCATGTATTCGGGGTGGAGCAGTGAGGAGGAGGATGAGAATGAGGAGAAGGAGGAGTTATCCGAATAATAAAATTATGTTGGCATCTATTTTTATATAAAACTATTGAAACTTCTATAGTGGTACAAGAGTACATGTTTATAAATGACAGAGCTGATCGACTCGATCCCCAGTACATCACTGGCAAGTACGTCATCTTTCCGTGATAAGAGAACTTGGACCCGTTGCATGAGCTAGACGTAAAGGGCAGCGCGAGCTCCTGTCTTACTTGCATTTTTTTAAATATCGAGTATATTTTTAATTATCGGGGCTTCTTTTCAGGATCGATTCTTCCCCCATTGGTTCAACCATTCACGATAAACCCTCTTGTATAAGGAGGAACTAAGAGACGTATGAAAAGATATGAAACATCTGAAATTTGTTCTTCAGTACGGCAAGTGGGCACCGATAAAATAAACAGTGGCCGTGGGGATCAGGATGGATCCCAAGGGCCAGTTTCGGTGAGCATCGAAGCTCATCGAAGCGACAAGCGACAATTCTTGAGGAAAGTTACGAAATTGGATGCTGATCATTGTTAAGAGACTGTCCCTCCCCGGTTGTAGAAAATGTTATCCTGACTCTCACGACACGTAGAAGGAAATCGAACAGGTTTCCCTTGGATTACGGTACACATGCCTTGGTGTTGGCCCCGGGGGAAGTGAAATTTACAATAAAGAAGGTTGTAACTAAATACTTCAAATGTCTAATTGAAATTCTGCTGTTCCTACTTCTTCATCCAGTTATTCCGAATTCCTGCTGAACTTCAAAGACAGCAATTTCATAGCAACGACATTGAAGTCATTCTGCTTATTTAACTAATACCTACCGTATTTAACCTAATCTGTTTATTTAACTAATTCCTACCGTATTTAACCTAATCTGACCAGCTTAAGAACGCTTAAAAAAGCATTACAAATTCAGTTGTGTAGATGTCCAAGAACATTATATGGCCGACCAGTATTTGCAAGAACCCCAATCCAAGAAACAATAGAATAGGTTGTGGAGGAGACAGAAGGTGATTGTTTAGTCCCGGATACTTGAAACATTGGTTTGCCAAGTAACAATCCTCTGTTTCTGATCTCTGTGTTGCGTGTGTCCCAGGGCGAAGTACTCAGTTGTTTAAAAACTTTAGTCAGTAATAGCGTGATGTATTACTAAACGATTTTTTCATCTGCATAATGCTTTCAAAAAAAGGGGGAAAAAATGGAGCTAAATAAAACGATTCTATTGCTATTGTGGTTTCAGAAAAGAAGAACTTATAACGATACACATCGATTACAAGTGTCTTTGTTTTCTTTTCTTTTCGTTTTTCTTTTTTCTTTTTCTTTTTTTTTTCTTCAAATTCGCTTTGACTTTATATCCAACTAAATGCAAAGCTTTGCCATAAATTGAAAAGACGCACGTAGGTGTAATCCAGCTACTCTAACTTTTTATTTCATGCGATGATATGGCGATGAGGATGATGATGACAGTGGTGGTGGTGGTGGTGGCGGCTGCGGTATTGCTGGTGTGATTGTGGCGGTGGTGGTGTTGCTGGTGGTAAAAGCACTCTAAAAATGATATAAATAGCCTCTCTCTCTCTCTCTCCCTCTGTGGTGTCTTCCCACCATCAAATTAACTGATGTTTTTGTGGTGGTATTTTAATTTTGGACAAACTATTACATGTGCAGAAAGGAAAGAAAAAAGAAAAGAAGTTGTGTATTTATATTTATCCTGTCGAGTATAATCATAAAACGTTTCACTGAAGGGCAAATGAGGTCTGTGTAGATGCATAAATAATAAATGGTTCTTGCGTGCCGTCTGCATGTACAGCAATCAAAATCTCTTGTATTTGTCAGTGCATACAAATATACGGGAATATGGCCACTATACACACTCACTCCTAAAGGCCTTATTCATTTTATTCATAAAAGATAGAAAATAAAGAAGGACAGGATAAAGAGAAGGAAAGAAAAGGAAAGAAAGAAATACACGAAGACATTAGTTCAGATAAAAATAGCTGATTTCTAATCGATAATAATCATGGACTATCGATTTTGCTTTTTTTTTTTTATATAATTCTCGTTCGGCCCTCTAGTGGCTCTTCGTAGTGTCAGTCAGCAATTTCCGTTCAAGATTATTTTAAAAGTAGCACAGATTTACAATTTGGGTCGATATGTCTATTATTTTGATTGGTACCTGAATCTAAAACTCCTGTTACGAAACGAATTCCATTTACCACATTGGTCGTCGTGGTTTGGGTTTCAAACCTGGATACCTCCCAAACGACTAAGACCAGCCAACAGAGCCGGGTGGGTGATTCATTGTTTCTATTCTTTTATTCTTTTACTTGTTTCAGTCATTTGACTGCGGCCATGCTGGAGCACCACCTTTAGTCGAACAAATCGGCCCCAGCACTTATTCTTTGTAAGCCTAGTACTTATTCTATCGGTTTCTTTTGTCGAACTGCTACGTGACGGGGACGTAAACACACCAACATCGGTTGTCAAGCGGTGGTGGGTGGACAAACACAGACACATATAACACATACATACATATATATATATATATATATATATATATATATATATATATATGCGACGGGCTTCTTTCAGCTTCTGTCTATCAAATCCACTCACAAGGCCTTGGTCGGCCCGAGGATATAGTAGAAGACACTTGCCCAAGGTTCCACGCAATGGGACTGAACCCGGAACCATGTGGCTTGGAAGCAAGATACTTACCACACAGCCACTCCTGCGCCTATAATGTTTTGTTTCGTTTTTTTTCTTTTCTTTTCTTTGGAATGTTCTGCATCTTTTTAACTCTTTTATTGGTACAAATTAGCTGGCTCTGGCCCTGCTGGAGCAGTGGAGCTGTTACAGCTTTTCCTAGTACTTTTTATGATGATGGAGTTACACTTAATGGTGCTTCCTTCCATGGTGTCCACAGGGTAAGAGCCTTAACCAAACTGCACCGACATACCAACATATTCTCATTTGGTTGAATTCAATCCAAACAATCTCAAATTTCCAGAAGACATTCTTTCGGGAATATCGCTGAATGATAGCAGACGACTAGAATACTGTCCATATCCCGCTTGCATGAGCATTTCTGATAAGTGATGATATTTTGTTTCATGTGAATATTATTAAAGTGGATCCTCCATGCAGGCGAATGATAGAATGGATCATAAGAATATTTAGACAATAACAACACATGTTGGGCCTTTACACGACACTTGCTCTCATTTTAAGTGTCTTCATAGCATCAATTCCACAGCTAAGTTACATAAAATATAAAGGCCCTGCATCAACAAGATCGTCTCTAGCCAGCAATTAAACCACTGAGAGTTGTTAAAATGATTAATTCTCTACCTCTTGGACCCTAAAAGGGAATGAGTTGCTGCAATGAATTTCTGGATAATCTTCGAAGTACCAGGATTTGCATAATTCCCCGCCCCCAGCCATTGTACACTACTTTTAAATTTGTCCTCTCTGTTATAGGTTAAAACTCATGTCTTTGCAGTAACTTATATTCAAATGATGTCACTAGTTCACTGTTCCTTCTCAGTATATAATGATATTAACCATCAGACAGATTTTTCTCACTGAGATCTTAACCTTAGGCAGATGAGAAACAAATGTTTCAAGGAGAAAACTCTAGTCTATCTCAGGCGTTTTTTCCCCCGTGGGAGGAATTTAACAAAGGAACAGATAATCACGACTGACAATTCCACGACACTGCCAATGCTTTCAGTAGTGAATTATACGATCCTTGACTGTTGAGAGTTAAGTACCTTACTTGCGAACTCATTGTCTGGACACGAACTACCAACCACTCGATTCACTCACTTTTCCAGTTCTTTTTCTTTTATATCTCTCTGTGGTACTCTTTTATGTCTCGGGATGTTCGAACTAACGAGAGATTAATATAAATGCTAGATTTTAGTTTTGCACTATAAAAAAGAAATAGAGAAAGTTTGACATTTCGTACAGTGGACCATCAACAGAAAAATCAAATCGTTTTCTTCCTTACAGTATAAAGTTAAATCTTTCTGTATGTACTGTGTGTTTTATTTGTTGTTTTTCAGGTATTTGTTTTTGATTCTGTTTTGTTCTGAGTTCTTCGTGCGTTTACCTCCCATACAAACACAAAGTGTAGGTTACTGAATGATGATACTCGCTCTGTTACTATTAGTTAATAAACAGATGGCAACCGGATATACTAGAGACAATCCTTAGGAAAACAAACCGATGCCCAAATTGATCAGCTATCAGTAAAATGCATATGCTTCCAAAATCTATAATAGAAAATCATTTACGTTTTGTATTAGTAGATCTTACGACTAACATTATAAACGTCTGAATTCTTAGCGATATCCGCCATATTGGATTTTCTATTTATAGCGAATAAAGAGAGATTTTAAGGGGTTTTTTTTGCGTGAGTTTAGTAACGCCAGTATCTTTACTTTGGCGTTCTTCCATAAACCCAGAATTCTGCTTAACGAGATATTACTGCTTCAGTTCACATCTAAACATATTTCAGAATCTTTAAATTGATTCACTTGAAATATATCAGTAACAAAAACTTACTCACAAAACGAAAAGTGTTCCGTCTGTTTCTCACGGAATAACAAATATGAACCTAATGTAAGCAAGGGATTTATACAACGGTGTCAGTGGTGGTGGCGGTGGTGATAGTGGGGGTGGGGGCTTATTGTTTTACTGGTGGGGTGGAATTTTGATAACACTTATAAACATCCGCATGTCTATGTACGTGTGTCCGTTACGTTTTGACTTTGTTTTTCACACTGAATATAATTTGAACAGAAATTCACCTTTGGATCTTTGTGTAGATAGATAGGTTTCTTTATTAGCCACACAGGGCTCAACACAGAGCTCAACACAGAGGGGACAAAATACAAATGTAAATTTTTTTCTCTTCGAGGGGGGCGAAAACAAAGCAGAAAAAAAATGGGGACAACGATGAAAAAAAAACATCGCAAAACGTTTGGGGTATTTACAAAAAATACGAAATAATACAGAAAATTCCCAATAAATGGGGAGGTTATCCGTGGAAAGAAAAACCTACGAAAAGACCACGGTAACCTCGGTCTTTAGTGTCACAGTTTGTTAAATAAAATTTCTTTTATTTATGCAAGAAACGTAAGTAGCTCTCTGTTTACAAAATTTTAAAACGTTTTATAGAATCATGGTCAAGGTGGCTTCGTCATTTATACGTGCCATTCTTGCTACATGTATCCATCTTTTTTCGAAACATTTGCTAGACAATACTTGCCTCTCTACTCTCACCTTCCTTTTCAAGTGATACTTGAAAAAGTTGATGAGAGATTGACCAGAGAGGAAAGTATTTGTCTCTAATCCTTTCAGACGCGTCCACCAGATGCATTCTTTCGCCATAGCCACAAGTACGATAAATACAGCTCTTCCTTCCCGTTTAAAGGAAGGAGGCGTGACGATATTGACGATAGACTCGGTTGATAAACCGACTCGTCCCACACGCGACAGCAGTCGTTCGACATAAGCCCACAGCTCCGAAATGGTTGGACACTGCACGAGTGCGTGCAGAACGGTTTCATCGCTCTGACTGCATCTCGGGCAGGTCGGCCCCGCATTTCGCGAGCCGTGTCTATAGAGCTTATCCCGAACGGGTAGCGCCTCTCGGTAACACTGCCAGGCCAGGGATCTCTGGAAGTTGTCCATAGGTCCCGGCCCGAAAGTCGTCCTGAACAGGCGGGTCAGGTATTCCTCGTCGACGCCCAGGTTCGCCCCGAGATCGTCGTCGTACCTGCCCTCCACTAACCTCCTATAGAATGACTTTGTTGTGATGCAGCCGCTCAAGGTCGACCCGGGACGGCAAAGTTGTTGCAGAGCAACGCGACACTCACGGTGCCATACGCCATTCCTCGGCCTCTTTTTGATCCACGACTGCAGCTCGGTCATGGAGACGAGCTGCGGGAAAGCGCGTCGCACAAACGGCGACCACACTTGCTCACCGTCGTCTACGTAGAGCCGGAGATGTCGCAGTCTCAGCGCATGTCTGCGCATCATCAACCACGGCATGCCCAGCCCTCCTTTCAGCGGGTGTTGGCAACAAACGGATCGCCTCACCATCGGAACGCTTCCTTTCCACAAAAAGCGGAAGAGGATGCGCTCCATTTCGGTGATGGCGCGATCGAGACAAGGCACGACGGTCAGGCGGTATTCGATGACGGATGCGATGTACGCTTTCGCCACCTTCGCCCGACCTTTTAGGGACAGCTTCCTCTCGGACCATTGCCGGCAGAGAGTGGCCACCCTACTCGTTATCTCGTCCCAGTTCTTCTCCATTTGCAGGTCCGGACCGAACCAAACTCCAAGCAAATTGACCGGACCGTCCGTCCAGCGTCCCACTACTGAGGCGCTGCCGGACGGTATGGGCTTGCTTCTCCAGGTGCCGAGCAGCAAACCCACCGACTTATCCCGGTTGATTTTCGCTCCTGTCACTGCTTCGTAGTCTTTCAGCGTCTCACCGACAAGCTCGATGTGCTCGTGGCTAGACGCTATGACGGTGACGTCGTCCGCGTATGCCGACACGCTCGTCCCGCACCCCAGTTCTCGCGGGATGCCCCTCAGCGTCGCCAGCTTCTGCAGTAGTGGCTCGAGAGTCAATACGTACAGGAGCGGCGACAGGGGGCATCCCTGACGAACCGAACGTGCAATGTCGAAGGGTCCCGATAGACGTCCATTGACGCGAACAACCGAACGGATGCCTGTGTACAAGGCAGCCATCCAGCCGCGGAAAACGGGACCGAAGCCGGCCGCTTCGAGGACGGCCTCCAAGTATCGATGGTCTACCCTATCGAAAGCTTTCGATTGATCCAAATTGATCAGGGCCCCACCCATGCCAGGTTCCTTAACTACCCTCTCTATGATGTAGCGCATCAGATGGAGGTTGTCATGGATGCTCCGGCCCGGCACGGCGCACGTCTGCTCCGTGCCGACCAGTTTCTCGATGACAAGCGCCAACCGCTTGGCTAACACCTTGGCGAAAATTTTCATGTCTGCATTGAGCAGAGTGATGGGCCTAAACTTATCTATGGCGTCCCCCTTGTCTGGATCTTTCTTCAGCAGCGTTACCGCTCCTCGGCTCACAAAACCGGGAATGCTCCCGTTCTGCTGCCAGTTGCAGTACACGGCCGCCAAGACGTCTCCAAACAAGTCTGGCATACAGTTGTAAAGCTCGTAGGGCAGACCATCCAAACCCGGAGATTTGTCCGTCGAGCAACCCGCCATCGCGTCCCTCACCTCCTCCGCCGTGATGACCCCTTCGCAGCACTCCGCCTCTCTTGCCGAGAGTCGTGGCAAGCTGTGCAGGTAGGTACTGAAGTCCACCCTGCGTTCTCGCTCACCACTCGTCCCGAACAGTCGGGCAAAATGCCGTTGAAACGCCTCGCACATCTTGCTCGGCTCGAGCAATTCGCGCCCCTGTTCGTCTACCAGAGACCGGATGGTGGCTCTGTTACCCCGCTGCGCCTCCGCCACCCGGGCCTTTCGTGCGGCTCCAACACCTTAATTCCTCAGAGCACGCATCCTTGCCCTGACAGCACACCCTTCGTGTTTAGCATTGAAGTGTTGGTCGAGGGCCAACCTCGCCGCTAAAACGTCGGATGGGATGCCACTTCGCAATGCCTCTTCTAACTTTATCACTAGCTCCCCCTCTACTCTGTTCCTCTCTACAGCTAGTGCCCTGCTATACCTTATTGCTTCCTCCCTTACTGCTCTCTTGAGGGCAAACCACCATTTGTTGTTGACGATGGCTCCCGTCAAAGCCCTCTTTACTAACGTGCTAATCCGGTCTCTGAAAACCTGTCTCGACGGCAAAGACGCGTTTAGTTTCCAGTAACCGGGACCCTGCCTATGTGCCTTATCTAAGTCTAGCGTACACGTCACAAGTTTGTGATCCGTGGAGCTGACTATGTGGAACTGTGGACATCCTAAACTATCTCTATCTCTTGTCCTACACACTATCCTATCTAGATACGATCTCGACGACCCAATGCGGTTGCTCCAAGTCCACGTTGGCACATTTGGGTGGTCGAGTCGGTACCTGTCAGACAACTGGAAGCGTCTGAGCAGGTCTATGAGGCCTTTGCATCCCCTTCTAGTTTTGTCACTCCCCACGTAGTCTAGATGCGTGTCCAAGGTAGCATTCCAATCCCCCACTAAAAGTAAGGGACGAGACGTTCCCAGGAATACTTCTTCACCATGATTCTATTTATACGTGAGCTTTAAAGCACAAAACAAAAGAACAGAAAGTTACTTACCGTTCGAAAGTTTTGTTTCCTCCTTGGATTTTTCACCAAGGAGGCTATTGTACAATTTCTTGCACAAATATTTCTGGAATCCCCCTACCGAGTTGGGTAGAGGGATGTTATTGTGTTGTGTAATGCTGGTGTTACATGATAAATTTTAATGTGTTTTGGCGGTGTTGTGCGCGGGTGGTTGTTTGTTTTGATGTCGTTATTTGTGATGTTTGTTTTAGAGTTGATGTAATTCATCAACTCTGTGTTTGTAGCGTCTATTGCTGTTAGCATTGTTTTTGGTGTGTTATCATTGGTGTTTATCGTGTAGGCGTTGGGAGTGTTTTCGGGAGATGTGAATCTCCCTGCTTTGTTGTTGTTCGTTTCTCTTTTTTTTGCTCCTCTTCCTCCTTCCTTTTTGGGCTATTCTCCATTCCTCAGTACTTGACTCGTCTTCAGATGAAAACTCTGAGGAATCGGAAGGAGGTAGAGGCATGTTGTATGCTTCTGTGTTTGCTTGTGTAAGTGGTTGTATTGTTGTTTTTGTTGTTGTTGGTTGTTGAATTTTTGGTTGTGGTGTAAGTGATGTGGGGGAAGGGGTATCAGTTTTTGTATAGTCTTTTCTTTTTTCGTCTTCTTTGTTTGTTAATTTTGTAGTTTTTGTTGTATTTTCTTTCGTTGATGTTGTTGATGTTGCTTTTATTGTTTTTTGTGTGGATGGCGGTGTGGGCAGCAAGGCTTTTTTTGTGCGTTTAGTTAGTTCTTGTTGTTGTTGTTGTGTTTTTCGGGCAGTCGGACACTCCTTTTTAAGGTGTGCCTCGTTGTCGCATAAGTAACAGCGAGGCCGCCTGCCCTCTACTGCTATATGCAACTTTTGGTTTGTTGCCAAACGGATGTATGGTGGGATTTTTTCGATTTCTTGTTCGTTTGTGTGGAACAAGATTTGTATGCTTTTTCCGGTCCAATTGCTCTCTCCAACGTTTATTTTCAGTATGTTAATGTTGTCCATATCAACACATATGGCCGATATCAACCATAATGTGTCGATTGTTGGAGGTGCGTGCTTTATTGTTACCTTTGTTACCTTTTGGCCAAGGTAACTGGGTAACATTGTTATTTCAGGTGTGTGAAGAGTTAGCGTTGAATACGTCTTCGCCAACTCTTCATTTCGAAAAATCACCTGTACCTGTGCAAATCTATACCAAGTAATATATGTTTTTTTATCCCATATTGATTGCAAACATTTTTGAATTTTGTCTATACTGGCCTGTTCCGGCCTTCTATTTTTAGTGTTTATTATTTTATATATTATTGTTTTTCTACTTGTTTCCTCTAATATGTGTTGTGGTATGTTTAAGTGTACTTCACCGCTTTCTTTGGTGATTAATTTTCTCGTTTCTATAATCTCCTTTGTCGTGTAGGACACAACAGTTTCACTTTGCTTCAAAGCTTCAGCAAAGTTTTTGTTTTTGTTATTGTTGTTATTGTTGTTGCTGGTGCTGGCACTGGTATTGGCGGCAGATGTGGTATTTGTGTCAGTGGTGTTGTGGCTTTTTCCTTCCTCTCTTTCGCTTGCTGCTGGTGAAGAGAGCAAAGGTTGAGTTGAACTGTTGCTGCTGCTGCTGTTGTTGTTGTTGTTGTCGTTGGTGCTGGTGGTGGTGGTGGTAATGATGTCACCAGAATTGGTGCTGACGTCAGATTCTTTGGAGACATTGTCTATGTTCTGTTTTGTAACCTTGGTTACAGTTTTGTTTTTGTTGTTGTTGGTGGTGGTGGTGGCGGTGTTAACACTTGAATTTGTGTGTGTAAATTCTTTTTTTCTTTTTCTCCATTCTCTCGTTTAACTGTGAGGAAGGAAGACTAGGAAATTCTTTTTCGAACGAAACACTGCAAAATGCAGCGTTCGTGTCACAAAGATTTTCATGGCTACAAGACGCCATCGTCTCAAAAAAAAAATGGCTAGAAAGCCGAAATTGGTTTTTATATCCTGGAAATGTGCCACACAGGGCAGATTTCCGTCGCAAAAAACTTGCACCAGAGAGTCTACAAGTTGGTATACAACTTTGTATATAAAATAAACTTTACAAACAAACTTTTTAAAACATGAAAAAGGCAAAACTTACGGAGCCGACACGTCTACCGTCCGTCCATAGAGATAGATAGATAGATAGATAGATAGATAAATAGATAGATAGATAGATAGATAGATAGATAGATAGATAGATAGATAAACCGACTCGTCCCACACGCGATAGCAGTCGTTCGAAATAGACCCACAGGCCCGAAATGGTTGGACATTGCACGAGTGCGTGCAGAACGGTTTCGTCACTCTGACCGCATCTCGGGCGAGTCGGTCCGGTGTGTTTCGAACCGTGCCTGTAGAGCTTATCCCGAACGGATAATGCTTCTCGATAGCACTGCCAGGCCAGGGATCTTTAGTGGTTGTCCATAGGTCCCGGCCCGAAAGTTGTCCTGAACAGGCGGGTCAGGTGTTACTCGTCGACGCCCAGATTCTGCCCGAGAACGTTGTCGCACCTCCCCTCCACTAATCCTCTATAAAACATCTTTGTTGTAATGAAGTCGCACAAGTTTGGTCCCGGACAGCAGAGTTGCTTGAGAGCAACGCGACACTCGCGGTGCCATTCGCCTAGCCTCGGTCTCTGTTTGATCCACTTCTGCAGTTCGGCCAAGGAGACGAGCTGCGGGGAAGCGCGCCGCACAAACGGCGACCACACCTGTTCACCGTCGTCTATGAAGCGCTGGAGATGGCGCAGTCTCAGTGTATGTCTGCGCATCATCAACCACGGCATACCCAGCCCTCCATTTAGTGGGTGTTGACAGCAAATGGATCGCATAATAATCGGAACACTTCCCTTCCACAAGAAGCGGAAGAGTATGCATTCCAGTTTGGTGGTAGTAGGTGTCGGGACAAGACACGACGGTCAGACGGTACTCGATGACAGATGCGATGTACGCGTTCGCCACCTCCACCAGACCTTTTAGGGATAGCTTCCGCTCGGTCCATTGCTGGGTAAGAGTGGCCACCCTAGTCGTTGTTTCGCCCCAGTTCTTCTCCATTTGGAGGTCCGGACCGAACCAGACTCCGAGCAATTTAACCGGTCCGTCGGTCCAGCATCCCACGATGGAGACGTTGTTGGACGGCATGGGCTTGCTTCTCCAGGTGCCGAGCCGCAAGCCCACTGACTTTTCCCGGTTAATTTTTGTTCCTGTTACCGCTTCGTATTCTTTTAGTGTCTCGCCGACCAGGTCGATGTGCTTGTGGCTCGACACTATGACGGTGACGTCGTCCGCGTATGCAGACACGCGCCTCCCGCATCCCAGCTCTCGTGGGATGCCCCTCAGCGTCGCCAGCTTCCGCAGTTGTGGCTCAAGAGTCAATACATACAGAAGCGACGAGAGGAAGCATCCTTGACGAACCGAACGCATGGTGTTAAATGGTCTGGATAGATGACCATTTACGCGAACTACCGAGCGGATGCTGCTGTATAAGGCAGCGATCCAACCGCGAAATATGGGACCTAAACCAGCCGCTTTAATGACAGCCTCCAAGTAGTGATGGTCTACACTATCGAAAGCTTTTGATTGATCCAAATTGATCAGCACCCCACCCATGCCAGGATCCTTAACTACCCTGTCTATGATGTAATGCATCAGATGAAGGTTGTCATGGATACTCTTACCCGGCACGACGCACGTCGACAAGTTTCTCGATGACAAGCGCCAACCTCTCGGCTAACACCTTGGCCAAAATTTTCAAATCTGCGTTGAGCAGAGTGATGGGCCTGAAGTTATCTATGACATTCCCCTTTGTGTGGATCTATCTTTAACAGTGCCACCGCTCCTCGCTTTACATAGACAGGGATACTCCCAGATAGATAGATAGATAGATAGATAGATAGATAGATAGATAGATAGATAGATAGATAGATAGATAGACGGAGAGAGAGAGAGAGAGAGAGAGAGAGAGAGAGAGAGAGGTATGTTTCTTTATTGGCCACACAGGGCTGAACACAGAGAGGACAAAATACAAAGTAGAGCTTTTCTTTTTGGGAAGAAGAAGAAGAAGAAGAAGAAGAAGAAGAAGAAGAAAAGAGTATCGAATTTCGATCAAAAGGGATCGTGGAAAAAAAAAGTCGATCAATAGAGATCGTGTATCACAGAAATGTCAATGTAAAAGGGGAAAACAGATTAGGTTTATCCGTGGAAAGAAAAGCCTACGGAAAAGACCACGGTAACTGCGGGCAATAATGTCATGCAAAAAACACATTACAGAAAGTCACTCTCTTTTTCCTTTCTTTTTTGGTTCATAGCTGGCTCCGTCATTCACACGTGCCATCCTTGCTACATTCACCCGTCTTTTTTTTAAACATTCAGTAGATAGAACTTCCCTCTCTACTCTCACCTTCCTCTTCAAGTGATACTTGAAGAAGTTGATGAGAGATTGACCAGAGAGGAAAGTGTTTGTCTCTAGACCTTTTCAGACGCGTCCACCATAACACATTCTTTCGCCATAGCCACAAGTACGATGAAAATGGCTCTTCCTTCCCGTTTCAAGGAAGGAGGCGCGACAATATTCACGATAGACTCGGTTGATAAACCGATTCGTCCCACACGCGATAGCAGTTGTTCGACATAGGCCCACGGGTCGGAAATAGTTGGACACTGTACGAGAGCATGCAGAACGGTTTCGTCACTCTGACCGCATCTCGGACAGGTCGGCCCCGTGTTTCTCTAGCCATGCCTGTAGAGCTTATCCCGAACGGGTAGCGCTTCTCGATATCACTGCCAGGCTAGGGATCTCTGGAAGTTGTCCATAGGTCCCGGCCCGAAAGCCGTCTTGAACAGGCGGGTCAGGTATTCCTCGTCGACGTCCAATTTGAAATTTTTAGCAAGCTAGTATTCATACATAACAGGCGTATTAATGCAAAGTAAAACTTATGAAGCATTGCAAAGTATTAACTCAATATAAAAAAATATATTAGCTCAATATAAATTTATTTGTGAGTATAAAAGGCGCTTGAAAAAATATTTTTGAAGAATATAAAAAGTTTTTAAAGACTTCTGATTTTCTATTATATGAAAAGATATTAAATTTCAATAAAATTTTAGCTGATGCGAAGGAAGCGTTGTGAAAATTTATATTCCTATTAAAATAGAGGTAAATTATATTTCATTAAATAAAAATATAAACAAAATCACTCAAAAGTTTTCAAGTCTGAACGAGGAAATAGAAATATAATGAAAACTTTGATTTATTACCTTAAATCGGGAGAAAAATAGGACAAAATGTATGACAAACATTTGGAGAATGAAGGAAGCACAAACGGCCAAGAGGTGTAAATAAGTTAAACCGATTCTACGAAACTGAAATAATAAAGTTTATATGAGATTCCTTAAGCAATACATGGGAAAAGCAAAGGAATCAGTGACACTAGAAACCAATTATATTAGAAAATAAAGGGTATTGATTAAATATAATTTATTAGTACGGTTTATTCCGAATCGAAAAACCTAAGATAGTTCAAAGAAATATTCTTTTCTACTCTAGGCACAAGGCTCGAAATTTTTTTTTGGGGGGGGGGTCAGTCGATTAGATCGACCCCAGTACGAAACTGGTACTTAATTTATCGACCCCGAAAGGATGAAAGGCAAAGTCGACCTCGGCGGAATTTGAACTCAGAACACAAAGACAGACGAAATACCGCTAAGCATTTCGTCCGGTGTGCTAACGTTTCGTATTTCTTTATTGCCCACAAAGGGCTAAACAAAGAGGGGACAAACAAGGACAGACAAAGGAATTAAGTCGATTACATCGACCCCAGTGCGTAACTGGTACTTAATTTATCAACCTTGAAAGAAGGATGAAAGGCAAAGTTGACCTGGGCGGAATTTGAACTCAGAACGTAACAGCAGACGAAATACCGCCTTAGTTCAAAGAAATATTACGAGCTGTATGGTTATATAATATTATCGGTTAAATTTAGAGTTAGTTTATAAAAGTAGACCTGGTTGTGTGTTTAAGAAGTTCGGTTTGCAGTGATGTAGCTTTGGGTTCAGTCCCACTGCACAACACCTTGAGCAAGAGTCTTCTTATAGGGAGAGAGAATTTGATAAACATGAAATCCATGAAAACACAAGTGAAAAGCTGGTGGAAGTTGGGTACGCTTATGTATCATATTTACTGTACATACATCATTGAAAGGCAATTTACTACAGTACATGTCCAGAGATAGCTTTTCTCGTGGATGCAATGTATTGAAAAACACAATATATATTACAGGGAGAAGAAAATCCTTACAGTAGCAGCTAGAGTGATTGCCAGGTAGGTTTCGATTACGTTGGGCTTTATCGATTGCATGTACTTACAACCAGAGACATATTTAGTCGAGATATGCAATTTCCAATACGAAGGAAATAATGACAAAAGCATTCACTGGTATTGCGCACATCGCCCGTTTGAATAAAAAATCCATTATATGCAATATAAACAGTATTAAATTACAATGGCCATCGATATATTTTTCATACTATCCCCTCTGACGAGCACTGTCTTAGATTATCCTTTAACTCCTGTGCAAAACCGACAAACAAAATGTTTAACGGTATTTTGTCTGTATTTATGTTCTGAGTTCAAACTCCGCCGAAGTCGACTTTGCCTTTCTTCATCCTTACGGAGTCGATAAAATAAGTCCCAGTTGAACACTAGGATATCGAAGTAAGCGACTTAGATTCCACCCCAGAATTGAACAATCACCTAAAACGGTTAGCATAGGTGAGGCACATGGTGCCATGTCCTATTTGTTCTCGGATGGCGGTTTGCTTAAAAGGAAAAATATATTCAATATATCACAATATATTTATGATAACAACAATAATAACAACAACAACAACGTCTGTTCAAATAATATTTACTTCAGACAACAACTAATTTATTGGCAGATCCAAAAAGTAACTGAGTTCAAGAACTTTTAATAGCAAGGAATATTATTTATTTGCAAGATTGTTAAAAATTCGAGTCTGTTTTACCAAAAGACGTTTGCAGACAACATGATGCGAGGAATTTTTTTAAAAAGACAAGACAAATAATATCAGAAGAGTTAACTGTTATTTTTGGGTGACAAATAAGTATAAATTCCATTCTTTAGATTAACTGAAATCAAAATCTGATTTGTTACCAACGAAAATTAATAACCATTTTAGAATAGCAACAATTTTGGAACTGCTTCCGACGTTCTTTATATCGAAGATAATGAAGGCGCTTGGCTTAATGAAGGCGCGTGGCTTAGTGAAGTGAAGGCACGTGGCTTAGTGGTTAGGGGCATTTGGCTCATGATCGTAAGGTCGTGAGTTCGATTCCTGGAGGCGAGTAGTGTCCTTGAGCAAGACATTTTATTTCACGTTGCTCCAGTCCACTCAGCTGGCAAAAATGAGTAGTACCTGTATTTCAAAGGGCTGACCTTGTCACATTCTATGTCACGCCGAATCTCTCTGAGAACTACGTTATGGGTACACGTGTCTGTGGAGTGCTCAGCCACTTGCATGTTAATTTCAAGAGCAAGCTGTTCTGTTGATCGTATCAGCTGACACCCCCGTCGTCGTAACCGATGGAGTGCTCCTTCTTATATCGAAGATATATCAGTATATGTTGTGTGTTGTGCGCATGTGTGCCTTTGCGTGCGTATGTATATGTGCGCACATGTATGTGTTTGGGTGTGTACGGTTGTGTGTGTGTGTGTGTGTGTGTGTGTGTAATATGATATACGAGCTGGTACCTAAGTTTAATATCATCTCCCTCGGAGTAGTCACCTTACGCAGCACTACACCAGTTCCAGCGTTTATTCTGCCACTCTTGAAATCTGATCTGAATGTCGTTTTCCGTAAGCGATTCAAGGACCTTCAGCGATTTGCTCTTGATCTCGACATCGGTGTTAAAATGGCAACCTTTGAGCTGCATTTTCATCTTGTGGAAGATATGGAAGCCCACAAGTGCTAAATCTGGCAAATAGGGCGGGTGCGTGAGCGATACCATGTTGTTTTTGGAGAGAAACTCACGAATGAGGAGAGGTTAGTGACAAGGTACATTATTGTTGTGAAGAATCTAATTCTTCGCTCTCCGTGGATCTTGTTGCTTTCGCGGGATGTCCTCCCTCAAACGCTTCAAAACGTCATTGATTGTCCTCAGACGATCCTCATTCACAAGCTGATGAATTTTTCCAGCATTTCCGAGGGTGACGCTTTGGAAGGTCTTCCAGATCGCTCATCGTCTTCCAGGAACGTTCTTCCGCTTTTGCCCGTGCCACTCGAAACATTGCGTACGAGTTATTGCCTCTGTAGCAGACTTCCGAAGTTTCATGCAAAATTTCACGTTGGCTCTTTGTTCCATCTTCCTGTCCATGACAAAAATTGTAGACTACAGCATACAAGGGGTCACAAAAACACAAATTTCACAACTTGTGAAGTAAACCCAGCAATGTCACTCAGTACACTGCCTCATGAAGGTCACTGCTAGCTCTCACTGCGCACGCAACCATATGCTGCCATCCGTTGGTGCACTACAGAAATAGTCTGGGATCTTTTGCTATTGAGAGAAACAGTGACTATGTTGAGAAGTAGGGATGTGATCCACAGAGGACCAGCTTCATTTTGATGTATGGCACATGTTCCTGTGTTGATAATTATACCTGTCCTAAACAAAATGGCATTACTTTTTGACTCACCCGCGTATAATATAATATATATAATATAATATGACATAAAGAGAGGAGGTATAAGATGAAAAATTTTATTTCACCAATTGACATCCGTCCAAACGATCGTTTCGCAGTCTATCATATAAAAATGATTTATTTTATTGTATAATAGATACATAAATAAATAAATGAATAAATAATAAAGTATTTTCCTCGCCTGTATTAATATATATAACGCAAATTATATAATCATAAAAATAATTTATTTTACTGTACAATAAATAAGTAATAAATTATTTTACTTGCCTGTGTTAATGTATATAATATGAATTATATAATTCAGTTGTATAATTTATAAATCAATACAGGTATAAAGACTTGCTCATCAAGTCAATTAATATCGTATTTTACTCTTCTTTCATGTGCATGTGTGTGTGTGTGTGTGTGTGTGTGTGTGTGTGTGTGTGTGTGTGTACTGAGGCGATGAAAGAATGGTAAGGTAAGTGGATATTCATTGACCTGAAGAGCAAGTCTTTATATCTATATTAATTTATAAATTATACAACTGAATTATATAATTCATATTATATACATAAATAGAGGCAAGTGAAATAATTTATTACCTATTTGTGTAATTATTTATTTATTATACAATAAGATAAATTGTTTTTTTATGATAAAGACTGCAAATCGGTTGTATGGATGTCAATTGGTGAAATAAATTTTTTCACCTTATACCTCTTCTCATTAAATTTTTTATACACTCCTAATGATGTAATCATTACTAATTGGATTTACTGGATTTCAGCAGCATCGGACTCTACATCACATCCCTTTCTTTTGTTTTGGTTTGCTGTGTGGTCTGTAACCTGATCCGTTACTTTAAGGAGCTTTTTTATGAGTAATACC
>NC_142930.1:2770611-2773111 GCF_046866305.1 Octopus bimaculoides | reverse complement strand
AGTGACTCAGATCTTTGAAGAATTTATTCAGCTAATTCCGATGAAGGAAACGGTAACCGGAGAAGACATCTTTGAGGCTTTGTTGGAAATGATATCAGAAATGAAATTTGATTTTTCGAAGCTAATTGGCATCCCAAATGATGGTGCCCCAGCAATGGTAGGACAAAAAAGGCTTTGTTGCACTACTGCAAGACCTTGGAATCGTACATAAACTTGTTAAAATTCATTGCATTATCCATCAAGAGACATTGTGTGCCAAATCTTTGAAATTTATGAATGTTATGGATATTGTTGTGAAGGTTGTGAATCTGATCCTATTTCGTGGATTAAATCATCGTCAATTTAAAGTTTTTGCGAGATACTGTGGCAGAATATAGTGACCTTGCTTATTTCTGCGATGTACGCTGGCTTAGCCGAGGATCAGTGCTAAAAAGAGTACTTGTCTTACACAAAGAAGTGGAGATACTCCTCGAAACCAAACGTGTGGATAGTTCACATTTTCGAGATCCTGATTGGCTTACAACTTTGCCATTCATTGTGGATATTGTGACTTATTTAAATAACTTAAATTTACAACTTCAAGGTAAAACTCAGCTCGTAAATGAATGTATAATCATATACATTTGAAGTTGTGGGAACATCAACTTCGAAATAAGAATTATGCCCATCTTCCATCATTTCAAGGAAGGAAACCACAGGATTCAGAGGTATTTGTGAATATAATCCAGGATTTGAGAAATGAATTTGCATCACGTTTTGCTGACTTTCGTCTGCATGCAGATCAGTTTAAATTGTTTGCAACACCATTTGATGTGGAGGTGGAGACAGTATCAGAATGTTTTCAAATGGAATTGATTGATGCGCAGTGTGACGACTTATCGAGATCTAAATTTCATTCTAAAGATATTTTATTGATTGACTTATACAAAATATATTTTTCCAAGCGAGAAGTATACCAACTTAGTGAATCATGCAAAAAAAGATGGCAACTTTGTTTGGAAATACTTATCAATGTGAATAATTATTTTCCAAATTGAAGCAAAATAAGAACAATTTGAGAACAAGATTAACTGATGATAATCTTGATAATTTCTTGCTTTTGGCATCAACAAGTTTGAAACCTAATATTGAGGAACTTTCAAGGAACAAAACACATTAAGTTTCTCATCAATGTGTTGGCTGCTATGTAATTTTAAGATCGTTTAAACAAATGATTCCAACGATGTCTTAAATAGAATAAATAATGTTTTTCCATTACAACATTCATCTGTGGTTAATACAAATTATTTTTAAGTATATTCAACATTCGTAATTAAATTTTAGTTTGTGTAATTTTCCATAATTATTCTTTTATGGCCTTCGTCCGGTTCACTGTCCGTCATTAATACTCGATCCGGCCTGTGAAGGCAAAGAAGGTGCCGACCCCTGTTTTACAGAAAAGACAATAGGGCGAAAAGAACGGAACAGGAGATGGGAAAGGTTTGTGGGGGATGAGTATCTCATAGGAGGTCAGTAGGAAGTGATTTGGGAATGGAGATGTGAGGCATGATGGGATAGATAGAGTAGTAGAATTTGCTAGGGTGAAGTGAGAGAAGAAAAATATTGTGACAATGAGGAAGGAGGAAGAGAAACAGGGATCTTAAAGGAAAGGGCTCAGAAGTAAAAGAACAATGTCAAGGGAATAATGTTGCAGACATCGAAACCACAAATGGACGTAAGGTGAGTCACAACCAAGAAATAGTTATAGGACAAAGCATAAAATACACAACGACATTAATGGAAAAACATAAGACCACAGAGGCCAAAAGTTCATGGATGGATACAGATAGAAACTCATGGGTGCGTCAGTGGGACCACAAGTGACAGTCATGGAGGATAGACGCAGCTTATGCGGCTGATGAGATGACAATAGCAAGTGTCAACGTAAGGAAACCATCGTTAAGAGGAGAATAGGAAGGGCTCTTGCATAATAACACAATAAAACAGGGGGTAAGAATGATATGGATTAGCAGAGTAAAGTGTGATTAGAGAGGAGAATTGGGGAAGAAAGAAAACGTTTGATTAAACCGAAATCTTGTCTCCATTTTTTTCTTTCTCACTTCAGACACAACAAATGTGTTCTTCCGTGCTCTCAATTCTTCCAGCTTCGCAGTCTGTGCCAGATTTATTCGTACTTCAATTCCATATCCAAAGACATGCAGAATCTCTTCTTTAATCGACGGTACACTCAAACGATCACGAATCCTGCACATCACTAGGTGACACCATCGACCATTCCATATCACAGCTCTCCTACCCTCACCACTCACACCTTCTCTCCACACACCACTCTACATCACCATCCACTCAGCCACCCACCCTCCCTTTTCAGCACAACCTCCACCTCTATCTGCACCAACTTCTCTTATTCTCCATCCTTCTAATTACCAACTTCCCAACACCCTGCCATCAGACATCCGGATACTTTTAACTGTATCTACCGCCGCAGACTCCCTTCATT
>NC_142930.1:2720611-2763111 GCF_046866305.1 Octopus bimaculoides | reverse complement strand
ATGTGTTTCCTGTTACATTGCACATAAATAAACACACACACACATACACACATAGACAGACAGTGAGGCAGACAGACAAACAAACAGACAGAAAATAGACAGACAGATATACAAACACAGACAGACACACACACACACATAGACAGACAGCGAGGTAGACAGACAGACAGACCGACAGATAGACAGACAAACAGACAGATAGATAGGTAGATAAATAGACATAAGTATATAAGAAAAATAATTTGTGAGTTTAAAATGCGCTAAATTTGTGCGTGCGTGCGTGCGTGCGTGCGTGCGTGCGTGCGTGCGTGCGTGCGTGCGTGCGTGCGTGCGTGCGTGCGTGCGTGAGTGGCTTATTATTTAGAGTGTTCCATTCGTAATCACAAGATTGTGGTTTCAATTTCCAGCTCGGCGATGCGCTGTGTTCTTCAGGAAATCACTCCATTTCACGTTGTTCCAGATCTCTCAGCTTGTAAATGGTTGACCCTGCGAACAGGTGGAATGTTGGCCTGCCCGTCCGCCAAGCCAGCAGTGTAGCATCAGTCGAAAGCTACAACAATATGAAGAAACGCATTGTGACCAGCAATGTATAACAACATCAAGTAATCTAGTCGATTTATGTATATACCTCTAAACAACTTCTCGCGTGTTTCGAAGGCTTTTGCTCGGACCATCAGCATCAAGAAAACAGCTTGTCCATCAACCCATCCGTGACCGTCCTGCCGCTGTTGATGGGAAAGCATTAAAAATTATTTCCTCCTTCACTTACCTTGGTTCCATTGTATCCAATGATGCTAAGATATAGAAATTGAATTCAGAATCGGGAAGGCTAGTTCTGCTTTTGGTAAGCTTTATCACAGGCCTTGGAACAGTCGCGACGTATCGTTGAAGGTGAAATTCGATGAATATAAATCGGTGCTTTTGACAACATTGTTTTATGTTGCTCAATCCTGGACTTTGCACCGAAAGCACATCAACCAGCACATTGACGCTTTTCATATGCGATGCTTGCGTATTATCTCCGACAAAAACTCCGTAAAACCGAGTGACCATATTTATAACAATGAGGTACTAACAGAATGCAACATATCAGGTATTGAAGCCATCCTCATTAAAATACAACTTAGATTGTCAGGTCATCTATCACGTATGAGTGATATCAGAATTCTGAAGCAAGTTCTCTTTGGCCAATTCCCAACTGGAAGGTCAGTTGGAAGGTCGCTCTTGTGCTTTAAAGACAAATTAAAAGACAATCTGAAACGATGCAACATTCCCTTTTCTTACTGGGAAAACAAAGCATCAGAATGCAGGACCTGGCACCAATCCTGCTTCTCCTCAGTTCAAAATTTTAAACAAAGTCGACTCCAACATCGGGACCAACTTCGTGGAAGCATGAAGGCATGCTGGCAAAACGCTGCTCCTCTAAACGGAAACCTTAACTGTCTTTATGGTTTTGTAGCACGAACGAATCAAATCAGTCCTTGCTGTCCACTCAAGAAAACACATATTAATTGATCCACAAGCACGCAAGCAAACTGAGTCCTCAACTTGTTCCATTTGCCAAAAGGCACAGCAGGCCTCAAGAGAAACCATCTGGTGAGATATAAATATTATTTATAGGTCAAAATACATGTATTAAAGCGCTTGCTAATAGTTTCATATGTTGAGAAATCTCAAAACATTCTTCAGGCACAAACCACATCTCATAATGAACTAAACAATTTGAATAATAGAAGAAATGCAAAAAATCTGAAAAGGTAGCATATAGAAAACACAAAATGCGAAAAACGGAAAACGAAAACACGAAAGCTAAAATGTAAAAAATAAAAAGTAAAAAGCTAAAAAGTTTATCTTCCTTAGACGTTAAATGATAAGGCTGGAAAGATATCAGCTCAGTTAAGAACAGATGGAATTTTCCAGTTCTTCAAAATATATTTATACATATGCATGCAACCACTGGAAATTTCTGACCTGGAGTTCAATAGAGGGATCTTTGATCTGAACTGGATCTGCGCTCTTTCATATAAGATCCATTCATACAAGGTATGGATTTCTCAATTACTTTCCATTTAATCACATGCGGTGTTTCGTTATCTTTCAAACTCCATACGTAGCTAGCCAACGTAGTAGCCTTACTTTAGTCCTTATGTCGGAAGGAGGCAATGTGATTGGTATAGCGATTTTTAAATTCTCTTTCACATGATCCAATATAGGTCTTCTTATCAGTTGTATTATTATTTAGGGTTGCAGTAACTTCTACCGTGGCGGCGGCGGCGGCGGTGGTGCTGCTGCTGCTGCTGCTGCTGCTACGGTGCTATTTTGTCTTTGGTAATGATATTGGTGATGATCGTGATGATGGTAGTGCTAATAGATTGTAATGATACCGATGATGATGATGATAATGACGGTGTTGGTGGTGGTGATGTTGGTGGTGATGGTGGTGGTGGTGGTGGTGGTGATGGTGGTGGTGGTGGTGGTGGTGGTGGTGGTGGCATTGGTGATAGTGACAGGGGCCACTGTAGCGATGGTGGCGGCGGTGATGTTGATTTGATGACGGCACTCGTGGTGAAGCCGGCGCTGACGGCGGCGATCGTTACGACGGTTTAAACGACGATAAAATGCAGGAAATGAGATTTATAATGTTTCGATAATGTTTCTCCTAAATAAACAGATATAAACACGCAGCAGGTTGAGTCCAACCGGTGCCACCACGTCTACTGTGAGAGATACAAGTAAATTGCATTTCAGTACATCCCAAAGTACTTTCATAAGCATTCGTTTATGCTTCCCGCCGCGTGTTTGATATCAGCAATTTCTCTGATAGAGCAATGTGTGTGTGTGTGTGTGTGTGTATGTGTGTGTGTGTGCGTGTGTGTGCATGCATGTGTGTGCGTGTGTGTGTGTATGTGTGTGTGTGTGTGTGCGTGTGTGTGCATGCATGTGTGTGCGTGTGTGTGTGTGTGCTGAAGATACAACACACACACACACGCCACTACCACTGCGGAGGCATTCTAGAAAGAAAGAAAGAAGAGAGGAATGATGCATTGTAGATATATAACGACGGGATCTGGAGGTAGATATACAGTTAGACCCGTGGTTCCCAAAGTGGGCAGTACTCCCCCATCTGGGCGATAAAGAGGTAGTGAATCATGTAAAAACAAACAAAATAATGGGTTCATTAGGTTAAGTTTTAATTGTGAAATACAGTTGCTTTAGATTTGCTTCAGAAAGAGGTCTATGTTTGTGGTGGTTAATTGAGGTGGGGGTACTAGGGATGCGGCCTGGGTGTCAAGGGGGTGGCAGCCCGAAAAAGTTTGAGAGCCAGAGTTAGACGAACGGACATACATACATACGGATAGATAGATAGATAGATAGATAGATAGATAGATAGATAGATAGATAGATAGATAGGTGCGTGACTGGGTGGTGAGTGTGCTTTTTACGTGGTACCAGCACCTGCTGGGTCCGTTTGGCATAATTGCTACGGTTGGATGCCCTTTCCTTGCGTCAACTACTTTACAGAGTGGCCTAGGTGCTTTTCACGTGATACCAGCACCGGCACGAAAGAAATTACAATTGTGTACAAGCAATGCATGAGACTTATCGCGGATTAGGTCAGTTGTAACTCGGGCCCCTAACCCTCCGCTACAACCCACAAAACCATCAACCCAGTCCCCGCATAGTTAGGGAGCAGACTGTGCAACCCAACACATTGCTAAAACTTACAGCATGCAACAGGATAGCCTGAAAATATTACACTCTCTCCTGCCCAGTCAGTTCCTATAAACTCATAAATTTTGGTGGTGGACACGGCCGGAGCGTGACGCTGTTCTTCTGTACTCATCGCAGCTGATGTAGTTCTCAACTCTAGCGTTTGATAACTAATAAAACTATTGATGCTACCCTTATTTCTATACATATGTATACTTCTATATTTGTCTGGATTGTGGGAGAGAGGTAGTGTTTCAGGAGGTTATTATAATCGTACTTCGGGGTATTGTATATCCACCCGGATATATTAAGGTAGTTTTGGATATAACGATAGGGACTGTGACAAGGTTGGAGCTCGTTGTGGCAACAAACTGTGACCCTCGTATGTCTGGCAGCTCCTTTCTTTTAATACGCACGAGTAAGCACATAAATGCGAAACAGGGTGGGAAAAAATAGTACTCGAATACCAGAGATAGAGTAATATGCTTTGAGCAGCAGTTGTTTTGTTTTTTTCTTGTTTTTGCAGCTTTAATAATTTCGTTATGTCGATGGTCCGTGGTTTCTGTAGAACCTGCAATGATCTGCAGTACAATATTTAGTTTTCTGTTCTTAGTAATTTATTGTGGTTGGAGTTACCAATGATGGATCTAATGGGTTGTTTGTACGCTATCGATGTTGATCCTTTCGGCTGACCAATGGTGGTAGCTGTAACTGCTTGTGTGTCATTTTGTTTTCTTTACCATGTTTTATGACAATTTGATGTTGTTAAGCGTGAACGTTGGTTATCGTTGTCGTTCCATGGTGTTGCTGGTAAACAAGAAGGCAATGGATTCATTAGTAAATGTTTCTGTCTGTTGTTGTTCAACTAGATTTCTGGACAATTTGTTGTTGGCACTCCGTCGCTTACGACGTTGAGGGTTCCTGTTGATCCAATCAACGGAACAGCCTGCTCGTGAAATTAACGTGCAAGTGGCTGAGCACTCCACAGACACGTGTACCCTTAACGTAGTTCTCGGGGATATTCAGTGTGACACAGTGTAACAAGGCTGACCCTTTGAATTACAGGCACAACAGAAACAGGAAGAAAGAGTGAGAGAAAGTTGTGGTGAAAGAGTACAGCAGTGTTCGCCACCATCCCCTGCCGGAGCCTCATGGAGCTTTAGGTGTTTCCGCTCAATAAACACTCACAACGCCCGGTCTGGGAATCGAAACCGCGAGCCCGCTTCCCTAACCACTGGGCCATTGCGCTTCCACAACTAGGCAATTTAAATAGGGTGAGATGAATTGTGCGACAATGTCCAGAGAATGACGGGAAGATGTGAGATGTCAATCCTCGTATAAAGCTGTTTGTATGTTTTGTGGAAGCATAAGAACGTCTTGTATGTATAAATTGAATCGAGGGGTTAACAAGATGGGTCTTTGTGGCAGACTATTCCGGATATTACAGATTCCGGAAATGTTATTGAAAAGAGAGGTTAACAAGATGGGTCTTTGTGGTAGACTATTCCGGATATTACAGATTCCGGAAATGTTATACTTCTAAACTACTAAACCGTTTCAAAGATTCAACAACTGATTGATGTTATAATGCATGTTATGCAAACGGATGTATATAAGAAGGTAATAATTATACACAAGCAAAAATATTATCAGCTCGCATGAAGTTAATATCTTCAAGCTGGAACCGCCGAATATTTTCGTCGGAATAATGGAAGAATGAACATAAGAATCCGGTCAGTCTAAGCATTAAATGCGGAGTTTATTTTTCACTTAGACCCAAGTTTGCTTATTCACTATACATAAGTAAAAAAAGACAAAGAAAAGCAAGCATAACGAGTGTATTGAAATGATGTAACAGTCTTAACTTTACAGCTGTTTCGGATGAACCATGCTTGGTGCTGTAACAATGCATATTATGTAATAAAGTCTCGTAATATCTTAGGGATACGGAATTACAAGAATTCTTATAGGTATATTCCTGGCTATCGTGTGTGTGTGTGTGAATTATCAGAGGATGTTCAGATTAGTTACCGTTCAGTTCAGTCCATTACCATTGAAGATTTAGGTATGAGATGCACGTCTACCAAATTTGTGCCAGAACTGCTTTCAACTCTCTCTCTCTCTCTCTCTCTCTCTCTCTCTTTCTCTCTTTCTATATATATATATAGAAAAGAGAGTTTGAAAATGTCGGTTCACTTTTTAAAAAAAAGATTATCAAAAGTAAAATGTAAAGCTTTGTATAAGCTTTGTTGTGTTAAAAAATCGTTATCACAAAAGTATCAAAATACAGTTATAGAGTCTTTGATAATGATAAGAAAATGTTAAAAAATGTAATCTATTTCTTAACATTTTCTTATCATTATCAAAGGCCTCTGCATTTTCAAACCTTCTTTCCTATATATTTTCACTTGTGCGGTATCTTGCAAGTTTACTTTGTTTTATATATGTATATATACATATATATATATATACGTATATATTTGGCGATATGTATATGTATATATATTACACACACGCACAAAGCCCGTAAATAGACGTAAATTCTGTACCGTCCCTAATTCTTTTTCTCTGACGCCTTTTATTGCTTTTTCTTCCTTTTGATAAAAGGCATAACCCAGAACGTTGGATCCCTTTCTGTCTCTTCCATTGGCACATTTATTTTCATCTTACACATTCTTCCACATTTCTACACTATTTTCATGAGTTCTGCTTGTCTAACTTCATGTATTATTTGTTTATCTCTTCTTTGCTTTATCATCTACTCATATTATTATTATCATTATTATTATTATTATTATTATTATTATTATTATTATTATTATTTAAAACAGTTTGCTTCAGCCCAAAAACTGTTTTAAATAATAATGTATGTAACTTTAACTAAATGTGCTGAGTGCCTCTTTCCTTCGTTTGTCCACTCACTCACCTGTATATATATGTGTGTGTGTGTGTGTGTGTGTGTGTGTATCATCATCATCATCATCGTTTAACGTCCGCTTTCCATGCTAGCATGGGTTGGACGATTTGACTGAGGACTGGCTTGCCAGTCCACAGTCAAATGAGGACTGGCAGCCAGAAGGTGCAGCCTATATATATATATATATATATATATATATATATATATATATATATGTATATATATTATCATCATTGTTTAATGTCTGTTATCGATGCTGGCATGGGTTGGATGGTTTTACTGAGGAAGTTATGTCCCAGGAAGTTATAAAACTTATTTTCGTGATTTCTTGATGCAAACTAGAAAATATAATTTGAAAATTCTTGCTCGTAGAACACAAGCAAACTATTAAAGACAAAAAAAAGTACTCTTTAAAGTGGCAAAATTAACCATTTGATGGAAGAAACAACATCATCATGGATCTTTTTTCTATTTGTAAAATCTGCTTGAAACATTTCAATTAAGTCACAAATAAACATTTCACATCAATATCCTTCTTCTATAAACTTCATGCTCTGTCCTTGTGTCATCATCATCATCATCATCATTATCATTTTCATGTCCGCTTGTCCATACTTGATTGGGTTGGATGGAGTTTACCAAGGCAGATTTTGTGTAGCTGGATCCCCTTGTTGTCGTCACTGCTAGCCTCTTTTCAAATATAGCAATATTACCCCAAAGCCAGACATGTTTTCCATGGAAGACTGGGAAAGAACAACATCACCACATGATAGTGACAATGATTAACAACTTCCATACAATGCCAACACACACACACACACACACACACACACACATGATGGACTCTATTCAGCTTCTGTTTACCATGTCTACTTCCAAGGCTTTGATTGGCCTGGAGCTGAAACAGAAGACACCTGTCCCAGGTGTGCTACTCAGGGGGACTGAACCTGAAACCATGTGGCTAGGACACAAACTTCTCGACCACACAGCTATCCTTGTAAATAGAATTCAAAATAAAAATTCCTTAAACTATCAGTTACAATGTTATATTATAGTTTTATTGAGTTTTTCAATGAGTTCTGTATACTTTTTACCATCTTTTGTTATGTAGAGAAGCGAAGGGATATCGTTACCAAATTCTCTTAATTCGAAATATCTGAGTTTTATTGTTTCTTTACTGAATTTAAACACACGTGAATAATTAATGATCTCCTCAGCAGAAAAGCCACACTCATCTTGCAAGAAGTCTAAAATGTATTGTATTTTTCGTATTTTCACAGACAACAGATGTGGGTATTTCTTTACCATAGTGTCAACAGTGCTACCACTACAACCAAGGCGTTTACAGAGATATTCTTTGGTACTCTGGCAATCTCCATAGATTGATGCCCTCTCAGCCAAGGATTTAACCATTAAATCAAATTCCTCATTTTCAGCCTTCATTATTCGAGATAAACAATGTCTCCAGAGAAAAGAAGGAATTTTATGTTTCTTTAATGCTGTTAGTTTCTCTTCAATATCTTCAGCTGAATATGCTAATAACCAAATCTTCTGTGGAATAATTGACTTTAGTTCTTCTTCAATGCCTAATGAGTGTTCCAATTTCTTCTGTATTGTTGACAATTTAGATTTTTCCAACCAATCTGAGTTCTCTAAAATCCTTTTGATTTCAGCTTCTGAACAATCCAAATAGTTGACAAGAAGGCTGCATTTGTCCTGGTGCTCCTGTCGTGCGTGTGTATCCTTCAAATAGGTATCATACCGGTGGTTAAAGTCTTTATTTGTGACGTTAATCATCCAAAGACGGATGTGCTTTTGATCGGTGTTAAACTTCAAGCTTTCAATCCTTGATTTAACAGTTTCATATTTACGTTTAAAGATGTCAGGATATGTGAGAACATCATGGCCACTGATTGAATGATCAGCAAATAAATCCACAAGGCTTTTGAACTTGGATCGTGTCATTTTCACAATCCTATAATTACGTTTGAGAAAATCTAAAGACTGTGTTTCTCCACAAGCAAGCTTTTCAGTCAAGTATTTTTGCCGCCAAATATATTCTTCTGATGAATTGGTAATAAAACAGATTTGATTCAAAAAAAAATCCTGGTTCCCGATGTGTGAAAAACGGAAACTGGAAAAACTCCTCAGATTAAACTTGAATAAAAATCTCTGAAAAAGAGCAAAAATTGTAATCAGTAATATATCATCATCATCAATATCATCATCATCATCATCATCATCATCACTATCAGTATTATCACTATCAACATTATCATCATCAACATCATCATAATGGTTTTAACATACCTGTCCTCTTGCTAACCCTCACCTCTTTTCAAGCAAAGTAATATTTTCCCCAGGGTTGGATATAGTTTCATCACTCATTTAAAACCATCACACCATGTCAAGACAAGGGCACACAAATCACAAATGAACATATATACATATATACAAATACCAGTGTCGCAAAACCAGCCCATTTAAAAGTATCCTTGAATCATTGGGCAATACTTGAGAAGACCTATTGAATCAAGTAAAATTGAAATCAAAATCAAAATGGAAATTGTAGTTGTGGCCAATGTCAGTGCCGCCTGACTGGTTCCCATGCTGGTGGCATGTAATAAGCACCATTCAAACGTGGGTCGATGCCAGTACCACCTGACTGGCTCCCCGTGATGGTGGCACGTAAAAAGCACCATCCGGACATGGCCGATGCCAGTGTCCCCTGATTAGCTCTTGTGCTGGTGGCACATAAAAAGCACCCACTACACTACAGAGTGGTTGGCATTGGGAAGGGCATCCAGCTGTAGAAACTCTGCCAGGTGAGATTAGAGCCTGGTGCAGCCTCCTGGCTTGCCAGTCCTCAATCAAACAGTCCAACCCATGCCAGCATGGAAAGCAAATGCTAATTTAGGATGATGACGATGATGATGATATGGAATAGATACATTGTGTCCCTGCATGTCGTAAGAAGCAACTAAGTGAGAGGGTTAGCGTCAGGAAAGATATTTGCTCATGAAACACTGCTTCAAACAGTTTCCCTCCAACTCATATCAGTAAGAATAGAAAGAGATAAAAACAATGCTGTTACTGATGATGATGATGATGATGATGATGATGATGATGATGATGATGATTTAAGACTTTACAAACACCAATTTGAGAGAGGCAACAGTAACAGACCTACGAATCTATCACTTGTCAAGCAGCTATGTTACCATTTCTGACTCGCAGAACCTGACATTTCTCTTCTCAAGTAAAAGGAAAAAAATTGACAATTTCAGAAATGGAAAGTAGTAAGTGCCTTGCAATGCAGGTGAAACTGCAATCATCTGGGAAGCGATAGCAATATTGTCTGAGTTCCTAAAGAGAGTTTGTCTCTTTTTCCATCACAGATTGGAGTTTATTTTGTAAATCATTTATTTTATGCATTTTCACCCAATATGTTTAGTCAACTCTGGCTGCACACAAAAGAAAGTTGAAGAGAAACAACTCCACAGGAATGCACCAAAACAAGTTAGAACCAAGCATTTGAATTGGTCGTATCCAACCCAAATATTGTAACTGTTTTATGTTTAAACCAACCAGATTTGGCCTCTCACTCCTACCTTGCAATGTCATTCTAAAAATAAGCAATCATCTCATTGGAATCTCAAAGCTACAAGACGGTGCCAAGCTGCCAGAACGGCGAAATCACTGGCTTCGTTAACAAGTCTCAGAATTCTAAACCAAGGGAAATAACTCTTGCACACAGCTAATTCTTGCATAAACGCTGAGTTTCACTTTCTATTTACCCCGCGGCTATGCTGGGGCACCGCCCTGAAGAATTTTAGTCCAACAAATTGACCAATGTACTTTTTTTTTATTTTTAAATCTCAGTACTTATTCTATCAGTTTCTTTTGAAGAATTGCTAAGTTGTAGGGATGTAAATACACCAACACCAGCTGTCGATCAGTGATGGAGGACACAGACACACACACACACATATATATATATATATTTACAACAAGCTTCTTTCAGTTTCTATCTACTAAATGCACTTACAAGGCTTTGGTCAGCCCCAGGCTATAACAGAAGTCACTTGCCCAAAGTACCACACAGTGGGACTGAACCCAGAACCATGTGGTTGGGAAGCAAACTTCATGCTACAAGGAATAGTTGAATACCACACAATCTCATTTTTCACCACCCTGGATCAAGAGTTAAATAAGAAATTAATCTTTTTTACATTTATTCTTCCCTTTTCTCCATCGACCACACTCGAACCCATGTTCACCATTCACTACGTTCATCTTTTTCTTCACCTCTAACCATCTGTCACTCTCTTGCAAAGTCACCCACACACCCATCCTCGATTCTCTCTCTTTATCCACTTTCTGCTACCTTGAGGGAATGCCCTGCCACTTCATCTCTACCATCCATCTTCCTTTCCAAGTGGGTGGGGGTCATGTAGCTCCTCTGCAGCAAGACACCCATTCCTCATTGCCATACTTTAAACTCTCATCACCAGGTATAAAGCCCCTTCCCTCGGTACTGCTCCACCTCAGTCAGTTAAGAGGTTTTGTCTTGCAAATTACTAGTGCTAGTGCCACGAAAAAAAGCACTGGGTCTACCCTGTAAAGTAACTAGCATTAGGAAGGACATACAGCTATAGAAACCATGCCAAAGCAGTCATGGTCCTCTGGCTCATTTGATTCTGTTGAACTGTCCAACCTACTCCAGCATAGACCAATGGACCGTAGAATTTACATCATGACAATAATGATGATGCTGTATATAATGGCTGATTCTTCAAACTGGGTTATCTGCATGTGTTATTGATTGAGGTTAATCTGTTAGGCTTTCATCATTAATTATTCAATCTTAAAGCAAATTGACTGATTAGCATTTAGAAATTTTCCATCATTGTTAACTGACGTATAAAAAGAGAGAAATTGCTGACCATGGCCGTGTGGTTGCTTTCCACTCCTGTGGTTGTAGATTCACTCCCACTGCACAGCACTTTGGTCATGTGCCTGTTACTAAAGCCCTCAGCTGACCAATGCTTTATGAGTTGATTTCATAGAGAGAAACTGAGAGAAGCCCATCTTATATATTTATGTGTCAGTATGTATCATCGGAAAGGAGAGACCATGCACGGACCAGAGTGCGACGCTCAGAGTCCTCGTGGAGCAGGCAATGGAATGGCAAACGTCACTCTATGTGTGCTTCGTCAACTTTGAAAAAGCATTCGACAGCGTGGACAGGCAGACAATCTGGGGCATCTTATGACACTATGGTGTGCCAGAGAAGATTGTATATATATGATGGGCTTCTTTCAGTTTGTCTACAAAATCCACTCACAAGACTTTGGTCAGCCTGAGGCTATTATAGAAGACACTCAAGGTACCATGCAGTGGGACTGAACCCTGAACCATGTGGTTGGGAAGCAAGCTTCTTACCATACACCCACGCTTGTGCCTGTGGACATGCATGACATTGAGAACCAAACAATGTGGATATTCATTATTAACCCATAAAGCAGCGAGTCAGGCAGGGCTGTTTGTTGTCACTGCTCCTGTTCCTCGTCGTGCTGGACTGGGTCACCAGGACGGCCTACACTACCTCCGGAAAAGGTATTCAGTGGACACTGATGAACAAGATGGAGGACTTGGACTATGCGGATGATCTCGCGCTACTGTCACATCACTTGCAAGACATGCAAGATAAGGTAGACCCCCTGAGAGAAACTTCACGGCGAGTGGGCTTGAGGATCAGCCAGGAAAAGACAAAAGTACTGTGTATCAACAACAAGCAGGAAGAGTCAATCACAATCAAGGGGGAACCTGTGGAGGATGTTAGTGAGTTTGTCTACCTTGGCAGCAAGATCAGAAAATCAGGTGGATCAGACGAGGACATCACTGGAAGAAGCAAGAAGGCTTGGCAAGCCTTCGCTATTCTTCGGCCGGTATGGAAGACTACTACCATCTCAACTCGAACTAAACTCCGCTTATTTAGTTCAAACGTAAAATCTGTGCTTTTGTATGGCTCTGAAACATGGAGAGCCACCTGCAGCAACTACAAGAAGATCCAGACCTTCATCAACAAATGTCTCTGGCAAATCCTCCATCGGAAGTGGTTCGACAGTGACAAACACCGACCTGTGGGAAAGGGCCAACCAGGAGCCCATACATGTTCAGATTAGACGAAGGAAATGGAGATGGATCAGACACACACTGCGGAAAGAACCCTCAAATGTGACACGACAAGCACTTGACTGGAACCCGCAGGGGAAAAGGAAGCGAGGACACCCGAAGCAGGCATGGAAGTGGAGCATTTTGGACGAGCTCATGACCACTGGGAAGCAGCCAAGAAACACGACAATGACCACAAAAAGTGGAAAACAACTGTTGAGGCCCTATGCTCCACAAGGGGGGAAAAGGATTAAGAAGTAGAAGAAGCTGACATGAGTTAGACGTTTTAATAGGATCTGGCGAGCTGTGAGGCTGTGTTGAGCTCCAATGTCAGTTTTGGTATAGATTCTAAAGCTGGACGCATTTCCTAATACCAACCACTTTACAATGTGCACTGAACTGACATGGGAACATTAACAGAGTTATTAGAATAGACTGAAATAGCAGTCAAACTACCAACAGATCACACCCTACTGTTTTACAAAAGAAGGGCATGTTAAAAAACTAAAAAGAAACACTAGAGAGATCGTTTGGCTAAATGGCAGAATGGTCACAACTCTTCTTTGATTATACATTACATTTTCGTGAAACTAAAACTGCTCACCTTGTCAATAGCAGAGTTTCAAGGCCATAAAGTGAAAATGTTTTCCTACAAAACGAGATTACTAAGGAACAAGAATAAAATAGGGGACCGAAGGGTGCTGAGAAGATTCTGGAAAGCATTCATTGATTTGGTGTCGTTAATGATGTTCGATCCACCAAATATTTTGATCAAATTTCTAATTAATGTGAGAAAAACATGGCTATAACTACCCAAGTGTACCAAATGTTTAACAGTAGAGAGAACGATTAAAAGCAAATATAAGAAATACGATTACTTTTCTGCAAAATTATTATCTCATTCACCCACAAAATATTTCGACTTTTCAGCAACAACATAAAAAAATTCTTCACATTCATAATACCCCTGAAACGAAAAAAAGAAAGAAACAATCACTGCCCAAATCAGTTCAAACCGAACTGAGGCATAACGAATTGTATGATTTCCAAGTTGTAAAACATTTACGCAGTTTCGAGAAAAACACTTGTCTTGAAGTGTCAGGTTTAAAGAACAAAGAAAAGAGTGTGTCACGATCTCACTTTTTCGGGAACATTGATGACATATAAAGATGAAGTGGATAAATAAGTTAAAAGTATCATCATATATTCTTCAGGAGATTAGCGAGTTCGGTAAAGAGGTAAGAGATTAACGAGTTAGGTAAAGAGGTAAGAACTCCAACTATGAAATAAAAAATACGGTGACATCGAGTTGTCATTATCCTAACCGTTACCCTTTACATGTCACAGACATTATACTAAGTTATGATAACACGATCCTCACCAAATATGTCACAAATATAGCGATCATTATTAAACTGATGTCCTCAATAACTCTTCGACAAAAGAAGGTTAATCAGTATTTGGGGCAAATAAAAACCTTGATTAATATTAAAAAAAGGGGACAGTCGTTGGTTTTAGGGACGCAGAACTATGTACTTTAAGCCCTGTAGAATATTCATTTGCTTTCCAAACGAAAAAATTAAAATTAAAAACAAGACAGAAATTAAGACATAAATGAATCTGGTTGCCCCCCACAAGGATTCGTTTCCTGGTAACTTTAAGAAGGTTATAAAAAACAAAGTTGGTGAGGGACACACCTGGAGTCTCAAACACACAAACACTATTATTATTATCATTATGTACACATGTTTGCGTGTAAGACAATGTTTACATCATTTTCCGTAATAAACTGGTGGAGAAGTATTAACCATAGAAATCAATTTAACTGAAGCTTAAAGACGAAGGAAGTTGCGACATGATTTATAATATAGTTTATTTTTGTAAAGGCAGAAGATAAGGCGGCTTAGCATCTGATTAGAAAGTTTATTTAATTAATAAAAGAAAGAAAAACCGGAAAGGAAAATATTGTAAATAAAGTCGAAAAAGAAGTTTGGAATAGAAATTAAAGCTAAAAAAGTTTTTAAAAAGTTTAAAAAAACAAAGAGAAATCAATATTTACCATTGAGTACATAGCTGTGGATTTTTTTTTCTTTTTAGAGAGAGAAAGATATTTAACTCTTAAAATAATAATAAAATTGAATAAATTTGTTATTTCGTCGAGAAATAAACATTTTCTGAGAAATATTACTAGGTGTAAAACGAAAATAATCTACTGCGAATATTTAGTCCACTTGTAAAAATTTCTCTTTCATTCATTTAACATGAAGTATAGAATTAAAATCTATAAAAATCGTAATATATATTTTATTTTATTATTTAAAAGTCCTCTGAATGATATTTTTAAATAAATAAAGTGGAAATTATTTACGTTAAATTCTGTCCCTGACCTAGTGGAGTATTTCAAGTGTCACCTTACACCGTGTAGAGCCATGAAAATAGTTTTTAATATTTTGTAATTTTTAAACCAATTTGTTGAAGAAAAGCACAGATTGTCATTTTATTAACGATCAATTATATTTAATAGAATCGAATTACTGTGTTGGAAATATGAATCTTTCTATCTCAACTTCATTTATTTTTTAATGTCCAGGTAAGAACTTTCTCTTTTTATATATTTTTTCTCATCTGTCTTTTTTTTTTTGTATCGCTATTTTCAACCCTTATTTCTAAACGATCTCAGTGCATACACACACACACACACACATATATATATATATATATATATATATATATATATATATATATATATATATATATATATATATATAAATGTATGTATGTATCCCCTTCTCGTCTTCTATGATAGACGGAATACAAAATCAGTTCGTTTCACTTTCATTATAATTGATTTATCCTTGTTAATGTCCGTCTGCTGCTGTTCTATTGATTAGATCGTTGTCAGATTTATTCTTGTTGTATTCATTTTAACTGGCAACTTAAATAAATATTTAGTCAAAACACTTTATATTTGGTAAACAGAAATGCCAATACCTGTATTTTGAGGTCAGAGCAAATGACCCCAAACTGTATATTCCAACAGTATTAATAATGTATCTATGTGTGTACCTGCTTCTATACATCGATGATTTAGTATTTGATAATTAAATGTTTATTTTATTGCGTGCTGAAAACAGATATTTCGAGTTTAACTTTCACATAATTCGAACTTAAAAATACGAAGATCAGGATTCGATGTTACATCATTTTATTTGTATTTACTTAATAAATTTTATGTCCCGGCCCTAAATCCAGTATTTTTCGGAGTGGACGAAATCCCAAGTTTTTTTGTTTTTTTTTGTTTCCCGAAGTGTATGCAAGTGACGTAATTGAAAAGATGGCTTTCACCTGAAATCGAAACTCTCTCGCTAAGAGTTTACCTCTTACTCTAACGACTTTCTCAAAATCCTATCGAAATGAATAAATAAATTAGTGACACCCAAATTACCAACATCAACGAATGGAGTTTCTGCTTAATATTTGTAAAAAGTTGATAGGCCTATAAATGACAAGTTATTGTGGAAAAGAACAATTAAAAGATGTTTACAAGAAAAAAAAACTGACGAGACTCTCCCTCCCTCTCCCTCTCTCTCTCCCTCTCTCCCCCTTTTCTCTCCCCCCTCTCTCCCTTTTCTCTCCCCCCTCTCTCTCTCCCCCCCTCTCTCTCTCTTCCAGTAGCGTGGCTAGTGGGAGAAGGGAGCAATCTGCCCCGATGACACTTATGTACTTTTGGTCCTGCTGTATAAGCTTTTACAAGGGACGGTGAGCTGCGCAAACTCAAAGGCTGGTGGTACACTCTCTTGCTACACCACCCACGCTCTCTCTCTCTCTCTCTCTCTCTCTCACTCATCGTCGAGGTAGGTGTTGTGCCCCTAACCTTCATAAGGCTCTCCGTGACCAGTGAGTGAGCTCAATGTGGAAAAACAAACAGGAGGTAATTTATTACAAAACACATTGGTTTACATAGAAGCATGTTCTGCATTAAACTTTTATTTCAGTTGCACTGCTGCTGTCTTTAATGGAATCAGTAAAATACCTCAACAGATGCTTTGCAAAATATTCTGAAGCTCAAATCCCGTCAGCGAAATTTTTTTTTTCCCACAAGAGTTCCGGACCCAGTAATGAATTCATTTGCATACAGCCAATCAGAGCTCACCTTGACCTTGTTGTCAAGTGAACAAACACACTCTACCAAGTAAACTCAAGACGAAGAACGATGTTGTAAGTCGACTGATCGCCAAGTGATGCCTGATTTTGGAAGGAGACAAGTAATTAAATAGATTTGCTTCTATATACCTATTATCGGATTTTGTAAGGGCCCCATATGGCAAAGGTATGGATAGGGAAAATGTGGGTAGAGGGTGATGTGGTAGAAACCCTCTCGCTTTACTGTTTTACAAAGTAAACAACAACACAAATAACTACGCAGAGGTAGCCATGGTTGAAACAAGAACAAGAACAACAAGCATTCTTAAAAGAGAAAAGAAGCATGGTCATTCCTTACCCAAATGACCTCATCTTACTGCCCATCATTTTGTTATACGCTCATGAATTAGTTTGATAGTTGAGCTCTGATTGGCTGTATGCAAATGAGTTCATAACTGGGGTCCGGAACTCTCGTGGGAAAAAAATTTTGCATCCCGCCAAGGCTAAATTTCGATTTCACTGTTTTGATGTCAATGAGATAAGAAGCAGTCAAATACTGAAGCCTATCAAACTGACTAACCCCACCCCCACTCCACGGTGTCTCTGAAGGCGCATGGCTTAGTGATTAGGGCATTCGGCTCAAAATCGTAAGGTTGTGAGTTCATTTCCAGGCGACGTGTTGTGTCCTTGAGCAAGACACTTTATTTCATGTTGCTCCAGTTCACTCAGCTGGCAAAAATGAGCAGTACCTATATTTCAAAGGGCCAGCCTTGTCACACTGAATCTCCCTGAATTTAATTTATGGGTGTTTGTCGGGGTCTTAATGTCACTCAAACGCTCCGATACCCCCTAAAATCCAAGAGGACTAATAGTTCGACTAATGACTTTTCAGATGATATAAAAGCTTGCCACCATTATATACTAAGAAGATATTTTGACTATTTTTTTTGTTTTTTATGTGTGCATGTTAGTCTCATTTTCATAAAATGTGCTCAGCAGTCCGAGTTATGTAAGTGCAAACCCCAGAGCTTTATGGGTTAATAATGAATATACACATTGTTTGGTTCTGAGTGTCATGCATGTCCACAAGCACAAGCGTGGGTGTATGGTAAGAAGCTTGCTTCCCAGCCACATGGTTCAGGGTTCAGTCCCACTGCATGGTACCTTGAGTGTCTTCTATAATAGCCTCAGGCTGACCAAAGTCTTGTGAGTGGATTTTGTAGACAAACTGAAAGAAGCCCATCATATATATATATATATATATATATATATATATATGTATATATATATATCATCATCATCATCATCATCATTGTTTAACGGCCTCCTTCCACATTGGCCTGGGTTGGACAGTTTGACAGAAGTTGGCCTAGCAGAAGACTGCACCATACTTCTGTGTCTGTTTTGACGTGGTTTTTTATGGCTGGATGCCCTTCCTAACACCAACCACCCTGCAGAATGGATTAAGTGCTTTTTACATGGCACAAACACGGGCGAGGTCAGTTTTGGCAAGGTTTTTACACCTGGGTGCCCTTCCAAATGCCAACCACTTCACAATGTGGACTGGATGGTTTTTAAGTGGCACCAGCACTGGCATCACCAAGCAACTTGCAAGACAAGGAACTATGAGAGGGGTGGGGGCAGGTGATCTTCAGTCAGATGATGAATGATTAGTGCAATGATTCTCAACCATTTTTCATCTACAGACCCCTTTGATTCCTGTTTTACTCCTGTGGATCCTCAGAGCCATTCAATGTTTAAAAAAAAGATTCTGTTTTTAAAATTGAATAGTCTAAGAAATTGTATAAAAGATGAAAATATTTTGTGTTTTGTAGAAGTATAAGCAATTTATTGCAGATAAATTTCAACAACAAAATCTTATAAGGGACCCTGGTTGAGAAGCACTGGGTTAGAGTGTGACAGAGAGAGACAGAAACCGTGTCTTGCTGTAGAGGAGGTACATGGTTACCCAGCCAGAGAGAGAGAGAATATATATATAAAAAGCACCCACTACACTCTCGAAATGGTTGGCGTTAGGAAGGACATCCAGTTGTAGAAACATTACCACATCAGATTGGAGCCTGGAACGGCCTCCTGACTTGCCAGTCCCCAGTCAAACCGTCCAACCCATGCCATCATGGAAGACGGACGTTAAAGGGTGATGATAATGATGATGATGATATATATGTATATATATATATATATATATATATATATATATATATATATATATAAATATATGCATAATTATAACAAAGGCTTGGCTTGTGCCTCACCACGCACTGAAAAAAGATGTCAAAAGACACTATTACCTCTATAAGTTCTCCAAGAAAAATACACCACATTATAGGCTGGCAAAAGAAAGAAAATGAATTAAAACTTATATATATATATATATGTAAGTTTTAATATAAGTGTGTGTATCACAGTTTCCATCTAACAAATTACCTTACAAGGCATTGGCTGACCCGGAATTATAGCAGAAGACATTTGCCGAAGGTTCTCTTCCAGTAGCGTGGCTAGTGGGAGAAGGGAGCAATCTGCCCCGATGACACTTATGTACTTTTGGTCCTGAACCCAGAACCATGCGGTTGCAAAGCGGGATTCTTTACCACACAGCCATGGCCGTACCTGAATTAGTAAAACTTAAAAGAAAACTTTGTGACAAAATATATTCTGGTGCGTGTTCAGAACCCCCTCCCTCTCTCTTTTCTGAACAAGCGCCCCCTATATTCTTGGAGAAATGCATTTCAAGATTTCAATTATTTAAATTCCTCATGAGTTGAAGAAACGAAAGAAATTGTTGAAATATTTCAGCCACTTTCTCGCGAATGGGATACTCTCATATTCTTCTGTTTTCAGGTTTTCTTTATTCGTAGTTAAAATAAAGGAATATTGAGGACAAGCATAAAACTGAAGGCGTCGTAAAGAACCAGGCAGCTGTTCATTTTGGTTAGATTCCAATCGTGCGAACCAAACCAAATGTATTGCTTTCTGTTAACTCCGATGACTTGATAGGGGAGACGACTCTTGTATAGCTTTCTAAGTTATTTTTTTATCAGAGATACAAGTGGCCTTAACTTCAAAGCACCACGTTTGTTTACTCTCTTAGATGTTTCAGTCATTTGACTGCGGCCATGCTGGAGCACCGCTTTTAGTCGAGCAAATCGCCCCCAGGACTTATTAGAATGTATGTCTGTGTTGTTTCAAAGACAGGCAACATTGGGAACACCTTAACGACAGACCTGAAGAATTATTTTCAAAATTGTTTTATTTTAATATATGTTTAGGCGAAGGAGTGGCTGTGTGGTGTTCGTCCCCTCTTTGTAATGCCTTTATAGCAAATATTTATGAAATAAAGAAGCTTGCTTATGAACCACATGGTTCCGGGTTCAGTCCCACTGCGTGACACCTTGGGCAAGTGTCTTCTACGGTAGCCTCGGGCCGACCAAAGCCTTGTGAGTGGATTTGGTAGACGGAGACTGAAAGAAGCCCGTCGTATATATATATATGCGTGTGTGTGTGTGTGTGTGTGTATATATATATGTTTGTGTGTCTACGTTTGTCCCCTTAACATTGCTTGACAAACGATGCTGGTGTGTTTACGTCCCCGTAACTTAGCGGTTCGGCAAAAGAGACTGATAGAATAAGTACTAGGCTTACAAAGAATAAGCCCTGGGGTCGATTTGCTCGACTAAAGGCGGTGCTCCAGCATGGCCGCAGTCAAATGACTGAAACAAGTAAAAGAGTTTGTTTAATTTTGTACTTCATTTTTTCGCTTTTTTCTGCAGATACTAAAGAATTGAAATGGCAAACCCGTATTCTATGATACCTCAGCCTCCACCGCCACCACCACCACCACTCCCCGCATCTTACTACAATGGTAACCAAGTGCAGTGTTCTCCCTCATTCTCCAGCATCAGTGATGGTGACAACAACCAGGACACGTCCTCGAAACCTAAAGTTTCCTGTTTTAAAACCCATTCTTGTAAGTTCACTTAATTAATTGTTAATTATATTGGTTAAATTGAGAAGGAACCAGACTAGATAAATGGTTGGGCCACATCACTCTGGAAGGAGCCTAGGGTCAGATTCCCAGTTTGCCTAACGTATATACATGTTCCTCCCTGGACAGGACACTGGTCCATCACAGGGTTCCTCATTCTGACCAGCTGAGTGGACCGGAGCAATGTGGAGTGAAGTGTCTTACTCAAGAAGACAATGCATCACTCAGCCCTAGAATTGAAACCACAATCTTACAATCATGAGTTCAGCACCCTAACCACTAAGCCATGGGCTCCACAGATTAAATAAATGTCTTACTATATTTCATCTCGTCTCTCTTAGGTTTGGTTTCAAATTCTCCTTGAGATAGACATAGTCTTCTATCTTCTCGGGGCTCAATGTATTACAGCATTTTACTGGAATTTAATATTCTGTTGCCTACATCTTTCGTAGCCTTGTTCTAAAATATGACATCATTATTTTAGGAAGTTTTTTTTTCACCAAATTTCTATTAGTCATCAATTTTCTAAATATTTAAATGGTTTGAATGATCCTAAATTTTAATTTTAATCATCAATCTTTTGTATCATTAACCTTGCTTTATAAGTCATCATAATTCATTATTGTTTTAGCTTTAACTTTATCATTAGCTTCTTTTTCTTAATTACTATTGGCTTGGCTGTATGGTTGAGAAACTTGCTTCAGAACCACATGGTTTCGGATTCAATCCTGCTGTGTGGCACTTTGAGCAAGTGCCTTCTGCTATAGCCCCAGGCAACCAAAGCCTTGTGAGTGGATTTGGTAGACAGAAACTGAAAGAAGCCCATCGTGTGTGTGTATCCTTGTCTTGACATTGTGTGATGGTTGTAAATGAATGCCACTGTTATACAAGCAGTGTCATTCATTTACAATTTTGTGTGAAAAACATGTCTGGCCATGGAGAAATATAATCTTGCTTGGAGACAGGTAAGGATTGGTGACAGGAAGGGCATCCAGTTGTAGAAAATCTGCCACAACAAATTCCATCTGACTCATGCAAGCATGGAAAAGCAGATGTTAGAATGATGATGATAATGAAAAGGAGGAGGAGGAGGATTATACTACTCGAGCAGTATTCTTTTTCAAGTCTAGCCCTTATTATATTGGTTTCTTTTGCTGAACCACTAAGTTACAGGGTTGTAAACACAACAACACCAGTTATCAAGTAGTAGTGGGTGACAAGTATAGACACAAAGACACACATGCATATATATATATATATATATATATATATATATATATATATATACGTATCAAAAGGATGTGTCATAATACTATTCCACATATACAAAAACAGCCATACCAACAATTCAACATACCTCCATCATCAGCTGCCCCACAGATATCATTATGGTTTCGACACCTGGACAGTACCATTCAATCTGGTGGTGTCAACAGCACTAAAAGAAGTGTTGTTTGGGAACAAACATACCAAAAAACAAAGCAACTATCAAACACATTTACCCTATATACAACAATATTCAATCTAAATATAGGCAGGATTAAACACTAACTTTAAAATTAAACTACAACAAAGAAACACATTAATCCACGTACATCTGTATCGGTATTAACAGTTAACCTACAATAACTAAATTATATACTAAATAGCGACCAATCTTTAAGTCCATACAAATAATAATCCCGTGGATTTTGTAGACGGAAACTGAAAGAAGCCCATCATATATATATATATATATATATATATATATATATATATATATATATATATATATATATATATATATGTGTGTGTATATATATGTATGTGTGTATTTGTGTGTGTGTGTCCCCACCATCGCTTGACAACCAATGTTGGTGTGTTTACGTCCCCGTAACTTAGCAGTTCGGCAGAGGAGGCTGATATAAGTACTAGGCTTACAAAGAATAATTCTTGGTGTCAATTTGCCCGACTAAAGGCGGTGCTCCAGCATGGCAACAGTCAAATGACTGAAATAAATAAAAGAAATATATATATATATATATATATATATATATATATATACGACCATTTTGAGCGTGGCCGTTGCCAGTACTGCCTGACTGGCTCCTGTAGGATTTTCGAGCGAGATCGTTGCCAGTGCCCCTGGACTGGCTTGTGCGGGTGGCACATAAAAGACACCATTTCGAGCGTGGCCGTTTTCGTGCAGGTGACACGTAAAAGCACCCACTACACTCTCTGAGTGGTTGGCGTTAGGAAGGGCATCCAGCTGTAGAAACTCTGCCAAATCAGACTGGAGCCTGGTGTTGCCATCCGGTTTCACCAGTCCTCAGTCAAATCGTCCAACCCATGCTAGCATGGAAAGCGGACGTTAAACGATGATGATGATGATGATGATGATGATGATGATGACAGGCATCATTCAGTTTCCATCTGCCAAACCCACTCTCAAAGCTTCAGTCAGCCCAAGGCTATAGTAAATGACACTTGCTTGAGTGTGCCATGCAGTGGGACTGAACCCCAAACCACATGGCTGGAAAGCATACTTCTTACCCCACAGCCATGCTATTTTTGCCTTGTATGTTTTCCTTTATGTCTGTATGATTTTACTGGTCTGATTTGATAATGGTGTACGTTTAAATAACATGTTGGTATTTTTATGTTTCAGCTAAATGCAAGCAAAAAGAAATGCAGTTTCACCTGGTCGGTGCCATAGAATCTGGCAATTTGGTACAAGTTCAAAAACTGGTGAATAATGGAGTAAATATTGACTGCATCATTCTGTTAGTAAAAACACCATTAATTCATGCAATGGAACAGGGCCAAGAACATATTGCAAGTTTTTTAATTTCTTCTGGTGCCAACACCAATAAAGCTGAACGAAACGCTTGGTTTCGTCATCCTCTTCATACTGCTGTCTTTAAAAACATGTATAATATTGTACTGAAGCTTCTGGTTTATGGCGCTGTTATAGAAGCCCAAGATGGTAATGGTATGACACCTCTCACTTATTCTGCTATTTATGGAAATTCAGAAATTACTAAGTTACTCATTTCATATGGCGCCAATTTAAACCATGAAGATTTTGTCAACAGAATAGCTCTTCATTTTGCTGCAGAACGGAATTTACTTGACATCGCCGACGCCCTCATCAGACTTGGATCCAATATTGACCATCAAGACAAATATGGTTGGAGTCCATTATTTGGTGCTGTGATGTACAATCACATAGAAATGGTACAGTTGTTGTTGTCACGCCGAGCCAATGTCCATCTTCTTGATTATGGTGGAGATGGTATCATGCACTTAGCATGCTCACGTTTCCGGCGTGAGAAAGTCTTTGTTGTATTGTCCACTTCTGAAGATTTGTACAAGAGAAAACGAAGAATCCCCACCCTCAGTTTCCAGAATCTCTGTGTAAAATTCCGTGGTAGCAACATCGACATCATTCACTGCTTGATTGATGCTGGTGCCAGTGTACGTCTGTGCAACTATGAAGGACTAACTCCACTTGATCTCTGCAAAGAACAGAATGTTATGAAGAGTCTGGTGTCTGTTGGGAGTCCAATAGATCCTGGATGGATCCAGTCTGCGACATTGTGTTCCGAATCGGGAGAAAACACTGAAATTATTACTTGGCTGTTGGAGCAATTCCAGTTACAACAGCGCTTGATCTTTGCCTGTAAAGTGGCAATCAGGCGCTATCTTTCATTTACAGGATGTATCTCTGCCGCTATTCAAAAACTGCCGCTGCCAAATGCCATGAAAGATTTTCTCCAGCAAGTTTATTAACTTATTTCAAATTTTTTACACTATTATTCTGTTTGTTTCTGGATGTAGTTTTAGAATTTTGGGTATATATATATAATATATATATATACACATGCACATATATATATGTATATATATATGTGTGTGTGTGTGTATATATATTAATATATACACCTGTGTGTGTGTATATATATATATATATATATATATACCTGCATATAGATAGTTAGATAAATAAGCATACATGTATATATGTATATGTATATACATACATGTATATGTATTAAAGTGTTAAGCGCTTATGCTATGCAGATTAGTCGTCCCAGCTCTTTGGAGATGCTAGGTTTGATGTGTGTCTAAATAGATTGGGTCACTTCTTTCTCTGGGATCGGTCAAGTGATGCAGGATCCTGATGAGACTCGAATAAGGGTCAAAAATCAATTAAGGATTCATCATTGTTTTCAATCTGCAGAGGAATAGGTGAATTTCATATATCCACCACTATGTAATATTATGGATATTAAATATAATATTATATTTATCAAATAATAGAGATATTGTGTAAAATGCTATGATATCACACTTTTATAGAATTCCCAGCTTTAAATGTTCAATTTTTAAAATATAACATAATAGAGGAAATTAGTTCTAACTAACTTCACTTTTCAATACAGTTTCTTTGGAGATTTTCTTGTAGTTTTTCACTTTGATCTGAAGTTCCATATTGATAATATTGAACTAGAATTGCGAGGATCAAATCCAAAGAATTCAAAACTACTGTAATTGGAATTCAGTTTTTGAAAACAAAAAACAATGAAATTTTTCTCTCAATTCAAATTTTATATTTATTTATTGAACCAAACTTAGAATTTCAATGTCAGTTTTTAAAAAAATTTCATTTCTCTTTGATATCTCCCTCCTTTTTTCTTCTTTTTCTTTCTCTTCTATGCCTTTTTTTCTTTTTTCCTTTCACAGATTCTAGTTTATGAAGAAAATTTTCAGTTTTTTTCCAAAATAAATATATTTTGACAGAATTAGTACAGATTGGTTATTTCTGTTGAAAATATGTTTATTTATAAATCAATAACTAAGCATGTTTTTGACAGCAGTTTCAATCATTATTTTAACATAGGCTTTCTCATCAATTCTTTTGCCCCCAAAACATTTATTTATAAATAAATGCATTTTAAGAAAATTAAAATAGATTTATATATTTATATACATAAATATTTTTATCAACCAAGAATTATTGTAATACATCATTATAGATTGTTTTAACACATGGTTGTTTATTAACCAAATTACATTTATTTATATATTTATAAATTTATAAACAAATCTATTTTCACAGAATTGGACAAAGAGATTTTCAATTTAGCACAGATGTATCTTTTCAAAAATGGATTCATTTCTATATTTATCTATCAATCAGTATTTTCTTGTTGAGGAAAGCTTTTAAACATTTTTACCATTAACCCCACCAATTAATTTATTCTGTGCTTTTAATTAACTAATTTCTTGATCTCTGATCACTAACCCCATTACACATTGTTACAGCATAAATATTATATTATAACTGTGAATATTTTTCTACCATCCAAAAGCACATCTTTATAAAAAGTATGAATGTTGTTTTGGTTTTCTCATAAAAATCTCAGGTTTCACACTTTTGTAGGAAACAATTTATTTCATTTCTTTTTCCCCAACTTTTGAGTATTTTTTTTTCCATTTCTCTTTTATACATAATTTATTTATTTATTAATGACCTCAGAAATCATGTTGAATACATTAATTTCATACATAACACGACCCTCCTAACCTGGGTTATGAACCCACATTTGTGCTCACCTGTGGGTGGAATGGATGAGTACAGACCCTAGTCTATGTTTTTAATGGCAGTTGCTACACTCACTCACACACACACACACATACACACACACAATTTCAAGCATCATGGAATTGTCTGGAAAATTGCAATGAAATTCTGATTCCTTCTCTCATCTCAAACAGATCCTAAAGTTGTCTTTCATTTCTCATATCAACCAAATTGATGAGATGTCACAATCACACTGGACAAGACCCTAGTCTCCCTCTACAACTGACCTCACTGACATCCCGGTACCTGTAGTCTTGTCTTAAACTATAGTTTATCTGCTTTGCTCAATTTCACAATGCAATATTTGTTGTAGAAGAACTGGAACTTGTCATTGAACCATTTACCAAGTCTTTAATTCATTCTTTCTTGTAAATTGTGGCTGAACTTCTGCTACAGAATCAATGAGTTTTGCTAATTTGTTGTTGATATCCCGAAAAGTGCAGATAAAGTTAAGTTAGACCCTGCCTGTTCTGGATTCTGTAGACATCACATCTTTGCGTTTGTTGACAGATGAGTATGTCAGTAAAATAAAATGCAGTTGATGCAGATCTGGCTATGTGATTAAGAAGATCTCTTTGTATCCACATGGTCTTGGGTTCAGTCCCACTATGCACCACCTTCTACTATAGCCTTGGGCCAACTAATGCTTTGCAAGTGAATTTGGCTTGCAGAAACTCTGCGGAAGCATGGCCACAGTTCAATGACTGAAACAAGTAAAAGATAATGGTAAGAGTTATTTTGATTAATTCCGTCCACCCTGAATTTATTTGGGGCCATATTGGACAGCAGTATAGGGGACAACTTGGAAATCAGTGGAATAAATTATTTTGACATTTTCCAGTTCTGTTTTCAAATTCTGCAGGACTGACTGATACAATATTCCAAATTGACTTGATGTCTGAAGGTTCAAATCTCTGTATTTCCATCCTTGGCATGACACTTTGTCCAAATTACAAAAACCACTTAAATTTCAATAGTTTTAAACATTTATCTGTAAACGTACACCGAGGAGAGACATAATTTACTGTCACCAGTGGTGGGAGCACTGGTGTTCTGTTGAATTGCAGTGTTGAGTTCTTTAGGAAAGAAACTCTCCTAAAGTTAATAGGGCTGATCACCCATTGATGGATACCTTATTACATATCTCTGTGTAAAGGCTTCTTGTATGCTGACATATCAAATCTCTCTTTGAGACATCAGAATCGTTTGCACACCAAACCTAGCGGTATTTCTTCTGGCGCTTTATGTTCTGACTTCAAATTTTGCCAAGGTTGACTTTGCCTTTCATCCTTTCAAGGTCAATCAAATAAAGTATCAATCAAGTCCTGAACTCGATTTAATCAACTTGCACCTTCCCCTCAAAATTACTGGATTGTGCCTAAATTTGAAACAATTTTTACATCATCATTTATATTATTATTATTATTATTATTATTATTATTATTATTATGGCAGCGAGCTGGCAGAATCGTTAGCACGCTGGACGAAATGCTTAGCAGTATTTCACCCATAGCTACGTTTTGAGTTCAAATTCCACCAAGGTCGACTTTACCTTTCATCCTTTTGGGGGTCAATCAAATAAGTACCAGTCGAACACTGGGGGGTCAATATAATCAACTCATCCCCCTTCCTAAAAATTGCTACCCTTGTGGCAAAATTTGAGACCATTATTATTATTGTTATTATCATTTGTTGTTGTTGTTGTTGTTGTTGTTGTTTCAAACCAGATCTAATTTGGATTATTACAAACAGGATCTTGTTAATGATTCCTTCTAACCTAAATCCTTAATTGTTAACTCAATCTCATTGATTTATTTGTTTTATATATATATATATATATATATATATATATATATATATATGATGTGTGTGTGTTTAGAGAGAGAGATGTGTATGTGTGTAAAGAGGAGAAGAGATAGATGTATGTGTGTGTGTAGAGAGAGAGAGAGAGAGAGAGAGACGTATGTGTATGTATATATGTACATGTGTGTGTGTGTGCATGAATGCGTGTAGCTGTTTGACTTCATTTAGACTGCTATCAAGCACCAATAGTTAGATGCCCCAGAACTGGAGAGGTTGATAAAGTTAATATTTCTCTCAAGCTTTTGGATGTTGACAGCTGTATGGAAAAGATGGGCCAGGAGTTAATTCCAGGGATCTGATATTCTGGGAAGTAGAAATAATCAATGCAGATATTGCAGTGTCTGGGATGAACATAATATGTGTGACGAGAAGAAGGAAACTGAAGGAGTCCAAGATAGATGTGCAATGTGTCACAGAACTATCCAACTCTGTTTTGCAATGGCTGTTAGTGTCTGTGAGGGGAATATTGGAATGTGTTAGCAAGAAATTTCATGCTAAACTGTTGGCAAAGCAGGAATGTTGGGACTCCCATTTCTTCATTGCCAAAGGGCTAATATCATTAATAGGGCTAATTGATTAATGAAGAAAGTTCAATGAGCAAAACTTCATTGCTTCTCAATCTTCTCTGTGGAATAACAAACTGACATTTTTATATATGTGTGTGTATTGCCATGTAGCATGGTTGTTCGTACACATGCATCATGCAGTCTACCTTTTACTCTGAGCGAGAGGCCCTTTGTCACCAGCAGATATGTATATATGTATGTATATATATATATATATATATATATATATATATATATATATATATATATATATATATATATATATATATATATAAAAGGTAGACTGTATGATGCATGTGTATGAACAGCCATGCTACATGGCAGTGAAACATGGGCCATGACTGCTGAGGACATGCGTACGCTTGCAAGGAATGAAGCTAGTATGCTCTGCTGGATGTATAATGTCAGTGTGCATACACGACCGAGTGTAAGTGCTCTGAGAGAAAAGCTGGCAAGAGCAGAGACTGAGAAGAGAGCTGTGGAAAGCATAAAAACAAATGCCAAAGCTTTCTTCTGTAAATTTGCAAAGGAAGAAACAGCCAGGATAGAATATAAAATAGGACCATTGTTCCAAGCAAATGACTCACTGACAGCAGACTCAGCGAACAATTTAAAAGTGTCTTCACTTCCCCCTTTGGACACATGGAGATAACAAAATCTGACTGAATTCTTTGATATTGCAGCTCTAAAAAAGGAGGCGCCAGCCATCAATTGCATCAACATTGAGGAAACAGATGTAACAGTAGCCATAGATGAAATGAGCTCCTGCTCCACTACTGGTCGTGATGGCTTCCCAGCTATTCTCTGAAAGTCATGTAAGCAGGCTTTAGTGAAACCACTTCAGATACTTTTCCAAAGTTTGCTTGCAAGTGGTATACTTCCTAAAAAGCTGAAAGAAGGCATTATACGCCCCGTCCACAAAGGTGGATGCAGAGCAGAGGACTACTGGACTACTTTTCCCAGTTATGGTCACCACATAGTGCCAAACTAACAGCGGAGCTTGAATCTGTCCAATGCCATTACACTAAAAAGATTGAAACAGTGCAGTGGATGGGCTACAGGGACAGGCTGAGAAAACTACAGCTCTACTCCTTGGAGTGAAGGCGTGACAGATACGCAGTAATATAGATATGGAAAATCCTAGAAGGGCCAGTACCTAACTTTGGCATTGAGTGTTATACAAATGCCAGAACTGGCTGCCATTGCATTGTACCAAAGGTACCATCTACTCCATCTGAATTCAGGACCAGGTATTGCAATAGTCTAGGGTTCAAAAGCCCACAGCTTTTCAATGCCCTGCCACAAAAATTAAGATATTTGGTTAGGGTGGAAATAGTTGTCTTCAAAAAGGAATTAGACATCCTCCTCTCCACAATGCCGGATGAACCAACAGCTCGACATGAGGTACAAACGAGGGCTGCGGAACCAAACTCAGTTATACATCAGATGTACCAACAGCTGGTAAAAAGGCCCACACTGAAGTGGTGAAATGAAACATGCAGCCTGAAGAAGTCAGAAAGACCATGGTGGTGCTCCAGTATGACCACAGCCACATGGCTGAAACTAGTAAAAGTGTATATATATGTATATGTGTGTGTGTGTGTGTGATGGCCTATTGGTTAGAGTGTTGTACTCATGATTTCTAGGTCATGGGTTCGATTTTCACACCAAGCAACACATTGTGTTTTTGAGCAAAACACTTCATTCCCCATTGCTGCAGTCCACTCATCTGTAAAAGGGTCACCCTGCGACAGAATAGCCTTCCGATCAGGGGTGTGGGGGGTATCGGCCTGGTCACCCAGCAGCCAGCAGGATGGCATCATTGAAGAGCTAAAACCTATGTGAAGCACATTGTGACCAGTGAGGTACAACAGCATCTGATAGTCTGGTCAATACACCATGATATACTGTGATGATGGCTGTCCCCTCGTTATCAAGTATGGCCATTGCACAAAGCTTAACTTAACGGTGCTGTGATCGAATGTGACTTTTTAGCCCAGCCAAAGATCTACAATGTCTTGCACAGAGTTGGCATCGAAAACCTTTACTGGCAATAGCTGGCTGTTGTTGTAATTGGGCTCCATGTACCTTTGCGTGTCGTTTAAGTCCTCCGGCTGAATCACACTCCCTTGCACATGCCCGACAGACAGGATTAGTGTGGTGTGTAGCATCATCACCAGCGGCCTGGTGGTCAATCATCGGTCTTGCTTTATGACTACGAAGATGACTCATGAGTCCAGTTTTACTGAGGCAGGGTCTTGCACAGACACTGCATGTCAGTGTCATAGGAAGACCCTTACCATTTGGAAGTGCAACAACAAGGCACTGCCTGACATCCCTCCTTAATTTCTCATGTGCAATTCGTGATTTCTCAAAAATAGTTGTCCCCTCATGCACAATCCTTCTCCACCTGCCATGGTCAGTAGCTATGCCTTCCCACGTGTTAGGAGAGATGTTGGCATCTCTCAAGGAAGCCTTCAGCAAGTCTTTATATCTCTTTTTTGGTTTGGTGGAGGTCGTTCTCCTTTAGCTAACTCTCGATAAAAGAATTGTTTTGGCATCCTTGAATCTTTCATCCTGACCAGATGACCACTCCATCAGATATACTGTGATACATACCTACCTACATGCATACATATATATAGATATAGATATATATATATATATATATATATCAGGCACGTGTTGTCAGTAATTACTCAGGGTAGGCAGTTGATAGGCCTTTATGTAGTAAAACACACAAAAAATATGCGAAACCCAGGCGCACGACTGAGTTGAAGACAGATTTATTTCTGCCTTTATAGTGTGTGTACCACAGCAGTTCTATGCGTAGCTTAGATACTGAGATTGAAAGGCAGGGGTGAATTATGCCTCCCTAATCTACCAAAAAAATTTAATATTTTGCATTTTATGCAGAGTAATCAGAGTAACCTTCATAATTTTATTGAATTAGGTGAATATTTCGTCATAAAAGGAAAATGTTGTTATTGATCTATTTTATTCAGGGTAGGCACTGCCTACCTTGCCTATCCAGGTGGCACATCCCTGGTATGTGTGTGTGTGTGTGTGTAAATGTATACACCAATGCATATCATTAACTTTATAATTTAGGTAAATTTATAAAATATATTTCTCCAGAATATCTTTATGAAGCTATATTTTTTAAAATGCATTTTACTATGCAGAGGCCTTTCGAAAGTTAGTTTAAACAGATTTGGGGTGAATTTTAAGCACACATATCTATTTTCTAAATTTACTAATATTTTGGCTTTGTGATTATAATTATAATTAAAAATATGGAATTAATTATAGCTAATGTATTATCTGTTCTTGTTGTATCAATGTTGAAATGATTAAAGACTATGATTAACTTCAACCCTATTAATTCATATTCATTATTCAATCAGTCAAATGTATCCTCTAAAGCTTTTGTGATGGATTCTCTACAATTTCTTTCTTTTCTCATTCTGAAATATTCACTAAATTCCCAAAATTAAGTAGGACAACATTGTTTTTTTTTGTCTTTATAATTTTGTTAAATAAGATCTTGTAAAGAATTTATCAATTTTATTCCAATTTTTTTAGTTTGTCATTGTTTACTTTCAGAAATGGTGGGTGGGTAAAATTTATGCATAACCATGACATTACCTTTATTTGCCCCGTTTTTCTGTTTTTTTTTTTTTTTTTTTTTTTTTTTTACGTAAGAATTAAAACCCAAATTTAATGCCATTTATCATGAACCATGACATCTATCGTCTGTGAGAATGCTTTGAAAAATCTTGCCTGGATTGATTTAATGTTACTGAAATGAAAATTTTCACAAATTAAAAAAACCGAGATTTTATTTTCGGATGTTTTATTATTTCAACAATAGAAAATTTATCCTTATTAAGCGAAACGAACTGGATGTTTTTGCTCTTTTAGATTCAGGGTTAGCGTAACCCTCCCCCCACTGCTCGTATTTACTGTGGTCAGCTGGCAGAATCGTGGATGTGTTGGACGAATGTGCTTCACAGCAGTTCTTCCAGCTCTTTACTTTTCTGAGTTCAAATCATACCAAGGTCAGCTTTTGTTTTAATCCTTTTGGGGTGTCCACAAAACAAGTCCCAGTTGAGCACTGGTATTAATGGTAACAACTTGGGCCCTTCGCTAAACTTACTGACCTTGTACCAAAATTAGAAAGAATTATTACAAACTTGATTTTGAAGACACTTATTTTGTTTCCTAGTCCTGCCCCACCCCCACATTTCCCCGCTTTGTGTCAAGTTTATGGTGAATAAACATGATGTTTTGACCTCCAGAGGTTAAAGCTATTGTAATAACGTCTCAGGATTATTTCAGCTTTATGGTTAGAGCTTTAGTTTAATATCAAAGTTATGTCGTTTTTGTTAGCTTTTCGTACTTCTCTGTTTTTATAAAATTTTTATAAATTCTGAAACAACAGACCTGCCAATGAAGAACTAACATGGAATAAGACTTTGTTGTTTTTTTTTGTTTTATATTTTAATAAATTATATTGATTTATTCAACTTCTATTTCCCGCTTGTATTTTTAAGAATCAAACGTAATCTGATGGTTTGTCATCAGTCACATCCTTAATGCCATTTTTTTTCTTTGTTGAATGTTTAAATGTTTTTAAATGTTTCTTTATTTATTTATTTTTTGAAGTTGAATAAAAGCTTGTTTACTTTGTTGACGATTTACTTTAAATTTGTTTGTAAATTAATTAATTAATTGTCAATGAGTTTTGCAATGGAATAAAGAGACACTAACATTTACTATTGAAGTTATCTTAGCAGATAAGTTTATTGTTAAAAAATGTCTGGATTCATTTTGTAAATTCTTTTTAGTCATCATATGTGTTTGTGTGTGTGTGTGTGTGTGTGTGTGTGTGTGTGTGTGTGTGAGAATCATCAAGATGTCATTTCTGAACTCTTCCACCACGAGCTCACATTTCCCTCTCTCCCTCTCTCTCTCAATGGGTAACCTTCAGCAACACACCTACTCCTGTCCCCTGTATCAAGAGTTTCTTATCCTTCCAGTCTATCCCTCCCCCATTCAAGCAGAGTGGGTGGTGGGGTAGACTGGAATAATAATAATAATAATAATAATAATAATAATAATAACATACCTTAGTAATGAGAACCCAGGTTCAAAATTTCCCCAAGACACCTGATGAAGGCTGGAGGGTATATCAGCTGAAACGTGTTAACAACAAACAAGATGAGGACAAATATCCGTCAAATGTAAATAATCTAGATTAGTTTGACCTCTAATCTGGTATTTGTCTGTTCTATGCTTATATTTGCATCTTCTCACTCAGAAAGAGAGAGAGAGATAATGAAATAACGTAATAGAGCAATTTCTAACATTGGACGTTCTCTGAATACAATTATCACTTATTGTTCTTGCTGGGCCTTTCAATAAACGTTTATTGCTAGAGGAGAGCAAGTTCATTGATCTGCAGGCTTTCAACATCAAGACTATATATTGGGTTGTACCATATTGAATCCCTTAGGAAGAAGGAGGCACACAAAGGTTTATGTAATAATTGGGCTGAGCAAATGAAAGCCAGGTATAATAACATGTGCATCAGGGATCTGTGTTGTCACCATTGTTGTTAGCAATAGTGGTTGGTGTGGCGACAGAGAGTGCAAGAGAGGGATTGATAATGGCGATACTGTATGTGGATGGCCTTGTTCTGATGAGTGAGAAATAGATTTATTGTAGATGTACGGAAATAAAGAAGGTGACCCTCAAGACTGGCAAGAAAGTTCGTTTGTGGAAGATGTGAGAAAGGAGCTGGAGGGCTGGAAGAACCAGTGGAAACGGTGAGAGGGTTTTGTTATTTGGGAGAAAGGGTGGATGTGAAGCAGCTGTGACAGCAAGAGCGAGACTTGACTGGGTGAAGTTCAGGGAATGTGGAGCATTGTTATGTGGGGAAAGGTTCTCATTGAAGAAGAAGGGACCAGTCCCTTCTTACGTAAAACTTCAGACCTTGTGCCTAGAGTATGCTTAGCAGTGTTTCGCCCATCGCTACATTCTTAGTTCAAATTCTGCTGAGGTCGACTTTGCTTTTCATCTTTTCAGGGTCAATGACATAAGTACCAGTGAAATTCTTGGCTCGATGTACTCAACTAGTCCCCTCCCCCACAATTTCAGACCTTGTGCCTTCAGTATAAAGATTTATTATTATTATCATCATCATTATTATTATTAATGATAATAGTAATAATAATAATTATAATAAGGCGAGCCTGCAGAATCGTTTGCACGCCGGGCGAAATGCGGTGTTTCGTCTGACTTTACGTTCTGAGTTCAAATTCGTCAGAGGTCAGCTTTGCCTTTCATCCTTTCGGGGTTGATAAATTAAGTACCAGTTGCGTACTGGGGTCGATCTAATCGACTGGACCCTTCCCCAAAGATTTCGGGCCCTATGCCTAGAGTAGAAAAGATTATTATTATTATTATTATTATTATTATTATTATTATTATTATTATTATTATTATTATTATTATTATTATTATTATTATTATTATTATTATTATTAAGGCGGCGATTTGGCGGAATCGTTAGCACGTCGGGCGAAATACTTAGCGGTATTTCTCCTGTCTTCATGCTCTGAGTTCAAATTCCGCCAAGGTCAACTTTCTCTTTCATCCTTTCAGGGTCGATGACTTAAGTACCAGTTGCGTATTGGGGTCGATGTAATCGACTAGTCGCCTTTCCCCAAATTTCAGACCTTCCTTCAACAGAAAGGATTATTATTATTATTATTAAGCGGTATGGACCTCCTGGAGTTCACAACTTGCCCTGATTACTTTCATCATTATCCCTTGGGAATACAGTTCCTGTCGCTCACTGCGGTGTAAATAAGCAGCAGGCTTCTTCTGAACTAATTCAATAGACGGCACCCCTTCCTCTACAACTATTTGGTTACCTTTTAATATAACAATCAACCGACCCAACATCGATTCTATTTATCTTTCTGGTTATCATTGATTTTATTCGAAAACGTCTGAGATCGATAGAATAAGTGTCGGACTTTACAAAAAGAAAATACTGGGATCGATTCATTCGACTATAAATTCTTCAAGGCGGTGCCCCAGTATGGCCGCATTCTAATGATAGAAACAAGTATAAAGATAAGCGATAAGATGATAGCAATAATTCGAAAAAGGAAGGTTTGTTTTTTTAATTATATATTCAGGGGAGATAACTTCGTAAGATGAAAATAAAAGCAAAACATTTTCCCCGCTTTCTATCTACAATTATGTTGTTTTATGATGAGATTTTGTATTCGAAAGGAATAAAATTCATCTTTTAATCCCATAATTTGAGAAGACGCTTCTTATTTTGTGTTAAGAAATGAGTTTTTTTTTTGTAGTGGTTGCGTCTCGGAGAATATGTTTTCGTAAATTATTAAGAAAAAAAATTATCGTTGATGCAAGGGAGGTAACTTATTTGAATTTAAGGATAAGAAAAGGAAGGAGAAACAGGAAGTCATTCCAGAGGTCAGGGAACGTGTGACGAAAGAACTCTGATAAATCAATAATAATAATGATGAAGTTAAAAGTGAAAATCAAATAAATAGCACATCTGTTTAATTGGTAAAACACGACCATCCCGAAACATAACAATATCTGTTTCGACACATGATTTCGCATCAGATTCTTGCAAGACAAATAAATAAACGTAAGGAAATATTTGATTTTCCAACAAAAATCTTTCTTAACAAGAGTGATATGTCACTGACATTATTATGTTATAATTCCCATCCCGAACGCTACTTCGGATTCTTACATATTTGCTACAAAACATTGAAAGGCGTTCGTGGAGTGTAAAAGAAATGTTTTAGAAATCTTAGCTTTCAGTGAAATAAGACTATTATGAGAAGAATCAGATAATTTCTTCATGTATATATATATATATATATATATATATATATATATATATATATATATATATACTGTATTTTAAAGTAAGAATTGTTCTTGTATAGAATACTGTATTTAATAAAATGTTCCACAGTTATCTAACTATTCAGATATTAATATTGGTTTTAAATTTTCACACAATGCCGGCAATTTCGACGGAGGGGCTAAATCGATTACATTGACCCCATTGCTTAACTGGTACTTAATTTATCGACCCCAAGAGGATGAAAGGCAAAGTCGACCACGGTGGAATTTGAACTCGGGACGTAAAGGCAGACGAAATAGCGCTAAATATTTTGCCCGGCGTGCTAATAATTCTGCCAGCTCACCGACTTATTCAGATATTGAACCAGTTGAGCACTAGGGTGGATAAAATCGACCCCTCCTCCTCTTCCGACATTGCTGGCGTTGTGCCAAAATTTGTAATCAATATTTGTGTGCTGAGAAATTTACGAACTTTAATCGTATTTTCCGGCACATTTTTCTTAAAATTTCCCCTAAAACTTTTAGATTATCTTAATCTTTTTTTCTTTTTTGTTTTAATCTTTCATATAATTTTAAAGTTAGAATCAGAAAACAACATTCTGGTTTTTAAAAATATTTTATTGAAAAAAAAAAAGCGAAAATTCCAGAATTATCTCCCTTGGACGGTAGAAACCCTACAAGGTCAAGATTTGCATTCCATACGAAGAGCATGAGTGTGTGTGTGAGAGAGATAGACAGAGAGAGACAGGGACTTAGAGAGAGAGAGAGAGAGACTAAGAGAGGGAAGATAGACAGACAAAAAGAGTGAAGTAGGGAGAGACATGAACATACTGTGCAAGCATTACACACAAATAAATGTGTGCGCGCGTGCGATGCGTACATCTGTGTGTGTGCGTGCGCGTGAGGTGTGCGTACATGCACGTGAGTGCGCGCGCAGGTATATATATATATATATATAGGAGAAAGATGGGGAGAGGTGGGGGAGAGAGATGATATGTATAACTGTTAAAATAAATTTATTATTTTAAATCAAGTTTAAGAAGACAAATGGAACTTTTACTGATGCTGTGACGCTATACAGTCACGTGTGTGTGTGTGCGCGTGCGTGATGTATGTAATTGTTACACTCGGATTTAATGACGTCAAAATGTACCGAATCTTCATAATATCCGGTTGAACCACCACCCCCACCCGCTGTCGCTATCCCCAACCCGATCACCCACCACCACCACCACCACCACCATGTCTTCTTTGTCATTCTCTGAATATTTCATAGAAACTTAAATAAGTTATGGGTTCAAAGCGTTTTCACGAAATGATGGAGTATTTATTGACCAATAAATATCAATCAATTAGAATAACAAAGCTACCGAGTGAAACACTTTCCTTTTCCTAATGTTGGACATTTTTAGAACTTTTGGGACGGGGAATTTCATAAGACATCCATTAATTAACGCATAAGATGTGACATTAATTAAATGGCCTGAAACTAAAAGACGAAGGTTTGAAAAGAAATTTTTCGGATTCCGTTTAAGAAATTGTCTCCATCAGACTTGAATGAGAATATATTTAATTACCATTTTATTGGAGGCAAGAAATAATTGCTGAAGATATCTCAAACGAATTGTCAAGGGTGGCAGTTCTTAGTTCGCATCTTTCTCTTCCTCCTCCTCCCCTCCTCTTCTTCCTTTTCTTCTTTGATGTTTTATTACAACTTTTATCGAGGAACATTTTTCTGTTTTTTCGGGGGCCGGGGATTTCTTTTTTCTTCGTCACCTTCTCTTTCCTCCTCCTCCTTCTTCTTCTTCTTCTTCTTCTTCTTCTTCTTCTTCTTCTTCTTCTTATTATTATTATTATTATTATTATTATTATTATTATTATTATTATTATTATTATTATTATTATTATTATCATTTACTGATCAGGTAATATTTAACTAACTCTACCCCGGAGTACTGGAATGGTTACACTTTGAAGTCGACAGAACCAGTATATTCCTGTGATAGATTACATAATACTATAGTACAAGTTCACACACACACACACACACACACACATACACACACACACACACACATACACACACGCACACACACACATAGGTATACTCATACACTGTCACTCGCATATACACACTTCATATTTATATTTGTTTACATAGGTGTGGCTATGTGTTAAGAAGTTTGCTTCCCAACCACATGGTTCCGAGTTCAGTCCCACTGCGTTGTACTTTGGGTGGGTGTCTTCTGCTACAGCCTCGGGCCGACCAAAGCCTTGTGAATGGATTTGGTAAACGGAAACTGAAAGAAACCCGTCGTGCGCGCGTGTGTGTGTGTACACCCTGAACTAGAGTATATATTATTTGATTGATCCAGGAACTGAACTCATGCTCAGCAGCTATGTAGCACTTAAACCAAAGCTAGTGGACTTGCGTTCAATCACTGGCGGCGCAGTGAAACGATGCATTCAACCGATTTCACCAATCAGGGAATAAATTAAAGGGGGAAATCCTTGATACGGACATCGTGGGTTTAGTAAAGAGTTTTGGCTGGAAAACGTTCCCGAATGCGGAAAACATGGGAAGGAGGCCGAAGGTTAGACCGACCGAAATGTTACGACGATTAAACCCACCAAAGGATAGACGCTAAACCCCAATATATCCCTGTATAATACTTTCTTATTTTGGCACAAGGCCTGAACGTTTGGTGGGAGAAGTGCAAGTCGATTACGTCGACGATAAGTCATTGGTGATGTCTCCCATGAGTGCTTTTGTTGCATGAACGGGTGGTCGGCGACTAAACTGTCACCCTCACTAAGCTTGTCTGATGAGGGAGGTTGCTTGAAACCTAGCAGGACTAAAAAAAGACCTGTGAAAAGGATGGATGAACCTAGTGTTGGTTCAACGACTATCTAGCAATAGCAGGGGCCCTCAGAAATTCCAGGTTGGAGTCCGATGTGGTGGAAGAACATTGCGAGTGAGGCACCCCTTTGCTTTTGTCAAAGTATGTCCCTAGAACCCGCCCGAAGCCTAGGCTACATTTGCTCCGATAATCGGCGGTGACTTGGTCAGCGATTCCTCTGCGACAGTCGACAATTGACAGCAAGATGCGCTGCTATGGATCACACAATCCCAAAGTGTGTATGCATGTCACCAGGGACCACTTGTGAATTTGTATCCCGCCCCCCCCCCCCCCCCCGACACTCCGAACATGACCTCTACACCCCCAACAATGAATGGTGACTACGGTTACGGTGTCCGCACTATCTGACGCGATTGTTTGCCCAGGCGGAGCAACTGTCTGTCGGATTCGGTCATCATTTATAAGAGACATGACGAACTTGTTGGTCGGACCGGGATCAATACACCCCGGATGAATGTCACTGAAAGTTAGTAGTATCGACTCTAGTGCTCAATTTGCACTTATTTTAACGACCCCGGAACGATGAAAGGCCAGATCGATCTCGGAGGAAATTTGAACTCAGAACGTAAAGACAGAAGAAATGCCGCCAAGCATTTTATTCGACGCACTAACAATTCCACCAGATCATCGCCTTATATCAGTGAATAATAATGATAACTGCTTCTTTCCGGGAATTCACTTTCAAATTCTAACATATTTCTTACATTGTCACAATGTTTGATGTTTATAGAGCAGTGATAATCAAAGTTGTGACATTAATGCCTTTCCAAGAGGTATTAGCAATGTAGATAACTAGATTCAACAAGATTGCTAGGTCGCTTATGTTCTGTGAAGTTCACCAAAGATGGCGAATGAATTGCGCAAGAAAATTCTACAAATCCTCATCTCTAAATTTGTCCATTTCTGAATAAAATTCTATGTTTTGACAATTATTTCGAAATGATTTTGTCTTTTGATTGTTATTCGTTATTTCTCTCTGGAATCTTTTTCCTATTTTGAATATAAACCTATTTCGTTTATGTGAGATATTAACTATTAGACTAAAAGACTATTTTAAAGAGAAATGAGAATGAAAATGTGTGTACGTAAGTAGAAAGAAAGAAAGAAAGAAAGAAAGAGAGGTATGCGAGGTTGATAAGTTTTTAAATATTAAATATTCATACATTTTCGGGGCCTTTTGTTTTTGGGTTTTTCTTTTTTTTTTTTTTTTTTTTTTTTTGTTTCCACCAATTTATTGTCGAGTCAGTTTCCTGGTTCGTAAGGATTTGCATCTGTAAAAGAAAATTACACAATTTTAACAATTACTCAGTTTGGTTGGTCACAAACAACATTAACAAATTTCGATCTTCTTCAGTCATTTAAGCTTTTACCGGTGGCGAACGGGCAGAATCGTTCAGGAATCGAGCAAAAGGCTCCACCGCTTTTCTTCTTGCTCTTTATGTTCTGAGTTCAAATCCGGTCGAGGTCGACTTTGCCTTTTATCCATTCCGGGTGGATAAGATAAAGTACCAATCAAGTACATGTAATCGACTTGCCCCGCCATCGCCACCCAATTCATGCCTTGCGCTAAAATTTGAAACCATTAATTTAAGCTTCTATCTCTCGAATTTTCTTACAGTGAGACTGCGGATTATGTTGGTTCGGTTACTCTAAACCAGAATCTGAAGTTTAATACATGCCTGGTTCTCTTAAAACGAGAACCTTAGTGAAGGTTCATGAATGTGAAGATTAATCATAAAAACTGTGTGTGTATGTTAGAATTATGAGTCAGTGATAATCATGCATAACACTATTTCATTCTTTTTAGAATCCATCAGCATGACATAGCCCGAGGTATATTAATAAAACATTTTATGAAGTGATACACTCCTTATAGCTTGATGAAAATCATTGTCTATCAAATTTCTGCCTCCTCTTAATCTTTTTCAACAAGTTGTGATATACCTGAGCCCGGGACAGAATAAATTTATTGCCGGAAGAAGCATTATAACGTTAGAAAAAATAAATTGCGACATCTAATTTGGATCTTTACGTTCAGAGTTCAAACCTCGCTGATGTCCACTGCTTTTATTCTTTGAACGGGTAGGTGGCGATAAAATAAAATACCAGTAAAGTACAGGGGTTGATAGTATCGACTAATTTTTTTTTCCTCAAGTATGGCCTTCTGCCTAAATCAGAAACCATTGTGCGTATATTCCATATACGCACAACAGATTGGTCTGTTGGAAAAACTTCCAAACATCGGGCTACAACAAGTAACCTCAGATGCCAAGAACCTTCCTAAGTTTCCTGTCTCTCCCTTATAATACTCTTTTCTGGAGCTGCCCTGAGCTAAGTTTTACACCTATTTCCTTTATTCATTTCTTCAAATCTTTAGGAATAGTCCCTAATAACTACTGGGGTACATTTTACCCGCACTTTCCATAGTCTGTAACTAAATAGCTAGGTCTCGGTATTTTCTATTTTCTCTATACCTCTCATATTGATTTTCTCGTCATTTGTGACTGTAAAATCAATTACCTGGTATTTTCTATTCTCTTTGTCTACTAATACTAAATCAGGCTTCTATTACTATGTCGGTCTGAATGTTAAAATCCTACAATCTTTTACTTTCTAGGTTCGCGTTCATACCACTTTTCAGTAAGAC
>NC_142930.1:2683111-2718111 GCF_046866305.1 Octopus bimaculoides | reverse complement strand
CTAGACAAGACCACCTCTTCACAATCTTCTCTTGAATTTTCGGTTTCGAGAAAGAACTAACCTCAAAATCTATGTTTGTCACCTGTTTCATCGAATTTTATAATGGAATTCATTTTGAGAAAACTAGAAAATGTTAAACAAAATATTTTGTAAAGAATATTGCCAATTTCTTGACCTTGAGCAGGTTTACATATATGTAACGGAAATATATAATGTGTTGAATCCATCTTCATACAGGATTACTGCATATTTTATTGTCCCTGGAAGGATAAAAGGTAAACTCCGGGAGAAACTGTAGAGAAAATGTTATTTTTGCATAAACTACTCCTTTGTTTTGTTTTTCTATTTCTTTAGTTTGATAATATTTGATAATATTTCATCTGAGGAATATATGAGGATTATAACACAGTTCTATATTTAAGAGATGAGGAATTATGTACATTATTTAGTTTATTTACATTATTTACATTTGACGGATATTTGTCCTCATCTTGTTTGTTATTAATAATAATAATAATAATAATAATAATAATAATAATAATAATAATAATAATAAAAATAATAATAATAATAACATCGAAAAATACCTTAGGAATGAGAACCCAGGTTCGAAATTTCCCCAAGATACCTGATGAAGGCTGGAGGGTATATCAGCCGAAACGTTGTGTTAACAACAAACAAGATGAGGACAAATATCCGTCAAATGTAAATAATGAGGATTATAACGTTCTTAAATTACTTCCGACTCCCAGATAGATTAAGTCATTATCTTGCTGTACCCCAGTCTTTGTTCCATTAATGAAGACACGTAAAGTCTGGCAGTAAGTTATTTGTTTATTTATCTTAACGGAAAAGATAGTCTCTTGCGATATGTGAGCCTGAACGTGTATCTGTAAGTTAAATATATATTGCATTCAATTCAAATGACAATTTAGAAATACTAACAAATATAAAATGTGATCGCCTCATACAGACAACCACAGAATATTTCAAAATCACTTTTGGAAACTTCAGATATAAAATAATAATGAATCAGATAGAATTACAACTGGAACATAACAGGATATCAATGACGCAATCGACAGGCAGATACGAGATAATTACGACTCGACGGCCAATGATTAAGCGATAAACAAATAACCCAAGCAAAACGGGATGATATTACACAATCGATTAAACAAAACCCAATGACAAGAGAGCTTAATGGCAAAACAAGAGTGTCAGAAAGATAAACAATGACAGATAAACAATGACAGATAAACAATATGAGAAAGATAATGTTCAAACGAAGATCTGTTGATTCCTGTTTATAAGAAACAACAAAAACAAGGTCTACTGACCGATGCAGACGGACAAATGAAAGCGATTTTACAGATATGAACAGCAGCAGAGTGTATATAACCAGGGTGACACCGAAAACAGATAGTTCTTAGTGATGGTCACGGAAACTTGAATCGTGAGGAAATGAATACGGTTTAAATAAATGTATTGTGTGCAGTCTTCGTCTTTTGTAGACAAATAGCGAATTTAAATGTAAGTCTTTCTAACCAACCCCGACCGTTACTCCTGAGCAAGTGTAAGCAGGTAACATGTACCATGCACTCACTAATTATTTCAGGTACCTGTATAGTCAGGAACAATCATAGATTAATCTCTCGGTCGTCTTGAAGATGGAGAACGAGAAGACTGCGTCACCATTAGGCGGCTGGTACTCATTTTCAGCTCGTTGAAATGAAACGTGTAACACATCAACCGGTCCACGATTTGAACTTGATGCATTTTAGTTGTGAGCCCAATGCCATAACCACAAGGCCACGCGACTTCGTTTGTGTGTGTGTGTGTGTGTGTGTGTGTGTGTGTGTGTGTGTGTGTGTGTGTGTGTGTGTGTGTGTGTGTGTGTGTGTGTGTGTGTGTGTGTGTGTGTGTGCATAGAATTTGTAAAATAAACAGAATTCATACATGTCATATGTTCTGAGAGATGTTAAGCATGAATCTACGAGGGAAAGGATGAGCAGGGATCTGGCCACCTCTGCTGATGCACCAGCGGGAGCGGAGAGGAGGGTCATGGTTCAGGGTCGAAACACCTGAGGATCGTTGGATACCGTCTGATTACATCAGTTTCTGCTGGGCAAAAACACCATTCACTTTGGCGAGCGGAAAAGAAGCGCCTTCTCCTGACATACAACGATCTACATATAGATTCTTTTATGCTTTTATATGCGTCAGCCTTGAGACTGCGGCCACGCTGAGGCACTGCCACATATATATACGTATGTATTTATATATATATATATATATATATATATATATACGTATGTATTTATATATACACAAATAGACACACACATACGCACTCACATACATATGTACGTATCCCAAACTATATTTATACTACATTCGACCGAAATCACAGTAATAGCTCTATAAATAGAAACTGATAAACTTATATAAATATAAGTATTTAAGTTGTGTAAAAAAATAATTCTCGAATCGTTGTAAAAACATCAAGAATTATAATTATCGATCCAGAAATATAATTTTCTCATTTTGTTTTCTCATGATATTAAGATAGATTAAACGATAATCCGATTATACGGGGCGCGCACTTTATTTGTAATTAATATACAGTCGTATAATAATAAGTTTGAAAAATCGTGTAATGAAGCCAGAAAAGTGCCGAGAGTCAATTTAAAATTTATTTATTTATTTAAAATATGGTTTTGAAACTAGAATCGCGAGAAATGAGAAAACGGCGAAATATGCAATATCGCCGTCAGAGTTATCTCCCTTAGACTATTTCTCTGTCTTCGCTCTTTGACCGTCCACACACGCACCTTGTCAGGCGCGCGTGCGTCACACAAGCACGCTTCACTCGGATGCTGCACGACCTTCGTTCATACAAGGCTTTGAGCGTGGGTGTCTTTGTGTTCTCTCTATCTCTTTCTTTTTCTCCCTCCGTCTTTTTCTCTCTTACTCTCTCTCTCCCCTTCTGTCTTTCTCTTCCTTTCCCTCTCTCCCTCCTTTTCTCTCTTACTCTCTCTCTCTCTCTTTCTCCCCTTCTGTCTTTCTCTTTCTTTCCCGCTCTTTCTCTTTCTCTCTTATTCTCTCCTCTTTCTCTGTTTCTCTTTCTTTCTTTCTCTCTCTCACTCTCTTTCTCCCCTCTCTCTCTTTCTGTCTTTCTCTTTCCCTCTCTGTCTCTGTCTCTCTCTCTCTCGCTCCCTCTCTCAGTCTGTGTTTATCTTTATTGTTTTCTGTTATCTTCCTTTTACTTGTTTCTCTCAGCAGACCGTGGCCATGCTGGGGCACTGCCTCGTTGAACGAATCGAGCCCAGGACTTAATTGTTTTAAAACCTGGTACTTATTCTACAGGGCTTTTTGCCGAACCGCTAAGTCATAGGGGACGTAAACAAACCAACACAAAACACAGACACCAAGGCTATAAATAGTCACGCATTAGGACTGAACTCAGAACCAGGTGGTTGGGAAGCAAGTTTCTTACCACAAAGCCACGCATGTCTTCTATTTTTTATTATTATTGCTATTATTTATTATTATTTCAGTCATTTTACTGCGCCCAGGCTGGTGCATGGTCACTAAAGAGATTTTAATGGAATACATCGACGAAATATTTATTGTTTTTAAGTCCGAGTCTTATTTTATCGGGGTTTTTTTTTTCTTTTATGCCGAATCAATTTTAAGGGGACAGAAACAAACCAACGCTGAATGTCAAGAGATGGAAGGGGACCAAACACAGACACACATACATGCATATACACACGCACACATATACACACGCATATATACATACATACATACATGAATACACACACACATGCATACACACACACACACACATACACACACACACACACATAATAAACACAAAATTCTGTCCGTCCGTCCGTCTGGGACCCCTGTATCTCAGACTACATTTGCTCTACATAGATATACCTATTTGGAATGAAGATGATCCTGGTGTTAAAAATCTTCCCCTCGTTTGTTTCTTGAACATCTAACATTAGAATCAGGTCTGGATGTGGTGTTGTTATGTGCTGACAGTTGGAAATTCAAGTTTCAAAAGAATTTCAAAAATTTGTCAGCTCACAAGTTTTTCGTTTAAACTGGATTAAAAGCAAAACTAAAACTTCGTGAATTTAAAAGATATTTTCAGTTCAGTTCATTTAAAACTAGATCCAAGTTAGAATGAGAGGTTTCGAAGTTCCGCGGAGTTTGTGAATTGAAGTGCTCGGACGGAAATACTGAAGGACTCGAACTTTCGGCCCAAATCGGACTTTCGGCCCAAATCGGATTTCCGCCCAAATCGGACTTTCGGCCCAAATCGGACTTTCGGCAGAGTCAGTTTATTCAGAGACCTGAATGCTGGAAGATTTGCCGCTCAGCTGCTGGATCTGTGAAATGGAAGCATCCAGCAAGACTGTAATGGAGACATCACTCTTCCAAATGGTTGAGGCATTTTGGTCAAAACTGTAGGAGAGTTGATTACCAAGGTTTACCCAAAGATTGGACATAATTTTCAAGATCAGGATTGGCTTTGTCAAAGAGCCATACTTGCACCAGAGGATGAAACTGCCCAGGCTGTCAGTTAGAAACTTATGCAATCAATCAATACTGATGAAAAAAATTATTTCTCAGTTGATACTTTGTGGACCCCAATGAGGCTGTGAAATACCCTTCTGAGTTTCTTAACTCTTTCGATCCTTTTGGAATGCCTTCTCACAAACTGACATTGAAGAAAGGAGTTCCAGTCATTCTTTTGAGAATTCTGGATCCCTCAAAGTTGTGCAATGGAACAAGACTGACTGTCAGGCAAATGCATCCACATCTTTTGGAAGCAACAATCCTCACTGGACAAGGAAAGGGAGAAAATGGGATTATTCCAAGAATTCCACTGATTCCAGCAGACATGGCCTTTGGATTCAAGAGACTTCAATTTCCAGTAAAAGTTGGTTTTGCAATGTCAGTTAACAAGGGTCAAAGGGCAATCATTGAAAATTGCTGGACTTCACCTCATGCAGTGCAGTGCTTTTCCCATGGTCAGCTCTATGTTGGTTGTTCCAGAAACGGCAACAATCTCTCCATACTCACGCCAAATGGTAAAACCAGGAATGTTGTTTGTCTTGGTGCTTTACAGTGATCTTCAAAATACCACAATCATACACAATTCTCCAAATGGGATACTCTGTGATATAAATCTGAAATGGTAAGGTACCAATAGATGTTTTATTATTGTTTCTGTCTTTAGTTTTGGGTCGCAAAATGAGGGCGGGTGCTGGCCAGCCCTGTTTATACTAAAATAAGAGTTAAATTTACTCCAAAACCACAAATCATTCTAACACAATGATTGACAAAAGGTATATAAGAGAATAATGCTAATTCTTTGTAATTTAGATTCAAACGATACAACATCGGTGGGGGGGGGGGGGGGGTTAGCACGAGGCCATTGACGGCGGGATTTGGCTGGTATTTTATTTAAACGAATCCGGACACCAATAAAGAGCCGGACCACAAACAGGAAAGTATTTCGTCCGTATAAGCACATGGTAAGATGCTTTGAAGATCGAAATACGATCGATTATATCCTCCTGGATATTTGATTGATTCTTATGTCCTTCTCTTCCAATAGATGCCGGACAAATTCTAACATTTTGTCGATGTATTTCTGTGAAATTATAATAAAAATAATAATATTAAAATTCGTTAATTTTTTTTTCTCCCAAATTCCGACAGCGCCATTGTCTGCCCTGAAATTCTCTTTCATTCTCGGCGTCAGAAATTTATTCAACGCAAAAATGGCTACTGCACCAAAAATGTCAAAGAACAACCTAATAGAATTAACCAACACCACAAAAATCTCATCAATTCTCTCAGACTTTATCTTCTCTCAAATTCTTTTTCATATGACACCCACCCACTTCACTTTCTTTCTTTCTTTCTTTCTTTCTCTCATTACGAGATTTTCTCTTTCATTTTCTTTATTCTCTCTTTTCATATTATTTTCATTCACTATAACTTTCCCACCCCTCTCTCTCTCTCTTACTCTCTATCTTTTACTCTCTATCTCTTACTCTCTCTCTCTCTCTCTCTCTCTCTATCTCTCTCTCTCTCTCTCTCTCTCTCTCTCTCTCTTTCTATATATATATATATATATATATATATATATATATATACATATATTTTACTTGTTTCAGTCATTCGACTGCGGCCGTGCTGGAGCACTACCTTTAGTTGAACAATTCGATCCCCAGGACTTATTGTTTGTAAGCCTAGTACTTATTCTACCATTCTCTTTTGCCGAACCGCTAAATTACGGGACGTAAACACACTAACATCGGTTGTCAAGTGAAGGTGGCTTCTTTCAGTTTCCGTCAACCAAATCCACTCACAAGGCTTTGGTCGGACAGAGGCTATAGTGGAAAACACTTGCCCAAGGTGCCACGCAATGGGATTGAACCTGGAACTATGTGGTTGGGAAGCAAGCTATTCATATGCATATATATATATATATATATATATATATATATATATATATATATATATATATATATATATATATATATATATATATATATATATTTATATATATATATATACATACATATACTATTCTCTCTCTGTCTCTCTCTGTCTCTCTCCGTCTCTCTCTCTCTCTCTCTCTCTCTCTCTCTCTCCCTCTCTCTCTCTCTCTCCCTCTCTCCCTCTCTCTCTCTCTCTCTCTCTCTCTCTCTCTCTCTCTCTCTCTGACTTTTCGTCTAGTTACACCTCTTTTCCTTTTACGAATGTTTCTGCTTTAGTGTGTATGACAATATGCGTGTGTGTGTGCATGTATGTGTGTTATGTACTTGTGTGTATGTGTCTGTGTGTATGTGTGTGTGTGTGTATGTGTGTGTGTGTGTGTGTGCTTTACCTCATATAACTTCCTTCTTTGTCGATAAACGCTTTATTTTCTTAGCGTAATCGAACTTTGGAAAATGCAAGATTGTGTTTGCATGTTTTTTTTAAGTCTACAACAAACTAGATTTGTTTCTGTTGGAGTGCGTTTCTGACGAGACTACTACCACCACAACAACTCCTAAAAGAAGCACCACCACTAACACTACAACCGCCGCCGCTGCTGCTGTGCAATTTCGACTCCACAATACTTCTGGAAGTTTTGAAAAAATATATTAAAATAATAAAGAATGTGAAACTAATTTTAGATAAAATTTACAGAAGTTTGAGGAAGAGAAATTAGGGAGAAAATACAGAAAGACAGAGAAAAAAAGGGAGAGAAGAAGAAGAAGAAGAAGAAGAAGAAGAAGAAGAAGAAGAAGAAGAAGAAGAAGAAGAAGAAGAAGAAGAAGAAGGTGGTAAGTGGAGAGACAATACGAGAATGTTTGAAATATAATGAACGACAGAAAAAAAAGAAAGAAAGAAACGAAAAAAGCAAACAAAGGAAAGGGCAGACGAAACAAATTAAATAAAAACCAGAAAATAGAAAAAGGAAATGGAGAGTGTCAAAAGAGAAAGATTGGTTTTATAGAAATGATTGCATAGCTCAAATGGCTGCTAGTTTAAGAAGTCAGCGTGTAATTTGACGGAACGATTGACTATCTTCCGAAATTAATTTTATTCTTGTAATCTTGTAGTTTTTGAAATACTCTGCGATTGTGTCGCTAGCTGGCATCAATGAGTTTGGACAGCAAGGCTGGAGATAACGATGGAAGCAAATTTTGACGAGATTTTACTCAACAAGATCGTTTTCTGTATTTAGCAGACGACATTTCCATCCTTTGGCAGACGACACCTCCTTCGTTTAGCAGACGATACGATATCGGTCATATAAGTAACGACATCGGCCAAAATGATAAAGTAGGACATTTGACAGATTAAAGAAACTGGATGGTAGAATTTTAAATTATGTTAATGGCGAAGATGGTGATAGTAATAGGGGTGGCGGAGTGGGGCAAAAGTAGTAAGGTTGTGCAGTGGTGGTGGTGGTGGTGGTGGTGGAGTAAGTGGTTATGTAGGTGATTCTCGACGTCGGGGTACATTATTGAAATGATGATGGCAGTGGAGGTGGAGGCGCTGGTAGTGGTGGTGATAATGGAGATATTCAATAGTTATGATTGCAGAAGCAATGACATAAGGAACAGTGTGGATGCGGTAAGTTGATGGAAGTGGTGGCGGTGATGCTAGAAGTGACCGCATTACTAGTGACGTCGATGATGATGATGATGATGATGATGACAGTACAAGGGAGCTTAACTGCAAATGATTTGGGTAATATTACTAAAGCTGATGGCGGTGGTGGTGGTGTTGGTGATGGAGGTGAACTTCGTTTATTTTTCGTTTGTTGTTTACTTAATGATGGTAATAATGAATAAAGTAATGAGAATGGTGGCTGACTAGAAGAGATTCCTGGTCGTCCTGACACACTGTTTAACGAAATGTCGGTTGGCAGTCGGGGGTGGTGGGCGTGGGTGGGAGAGGTTGAATAAATCCAATTTGTTGAGAACCAACATTGCTAGTTTTAGAGTTGACACTCAGACGGTTTGCCGACACTGAGGAGGAAATAAGATTATGGAAGAGAGAGAGAGAGAGGGAGAGAGAGAGAGAGAGAGAGAGGGAGAGAGAGAGAGGGAGAGAGAGAGAGAGAGGGGGAGGAGGAAGAGGAAAAGGGTCAATGGAAAAATGAAAGAAAGGATGAAAAACGAGAAAAGAAATATAGGCAAGAAGGAAAAAACATTTGAGAAATGTTTGAATGAGTGTATATATGCGTTGATATAGGCAGGTAGGTAGAGAGAGACAGGTTTAGATAGATAGACGTGTGTATAGATAGATAGATAGAGATAGATAGAGAGAGAGAGAGAGAGGGAAGGGGGGAGATAAAGAGATAGACACAGAGAGAGGAGACAAAGCAAGAGAGTGGGTGAGTGAGAGAGGGAAAGAGAAAGATGGCGAGATGCCAGTTGAAATCGTTATTTAAATCAGATTTTTAAAAAACAATGAAAATTAGTAACTTGAAAGTTAAAATGATGATGTTGATGATGATGATGAGGATGCTGATGATGAGGATGCTGATGACAGTGATGATGATGGTGATGATGATCAGCAACGAATACAAAGGCAAAACTATCACCGTGCGGTGGTTCTTAATCACTTTTGATGTCAACGAAAGTTGTTTGTATCTTAATCCGTTATTCAAAGCGTACACACACACACACACACACACACACACACACACACACACACACACACACATAATTTTCTTTAATTATTTCATTCTTATCTTTTTTTTCTTCTTAATTATATTTCTCATGTTTTATTTTTTTTTCTCATTTTGTAATTTCGAATTCCATCCTAAAATTTGATTACTAAAAACGTCAAAATTTGTTTAAAGTTGCTTGTTTTCGTTCAATTCTTTGTAACAATGAAATATCTTTCGAAGAGGTCTTCTTCAAAATTTTTTCAACAAGACGACAGCAACCTGACAAACGTTTACCATTTTCTCCTAAAAGAGAGTAAAAGACCAAAGAAGATTCTCGTTCCTTTTTTACTTGTTTTAGTCATTGGACTGCGGCCATGCTGGGGCACCGCCTTAAAGGGTTTTAGTCGAAGGAATCGACCCCAGGGCTTATTATTTTTTAAAAGTCTGGTGCTTATTATATCGGTCTCTTATTGCCGAACCGCTTGATTATGTGGACATAAATGAACCAACGCTGGTTGTCAAGCGGTGGAGTGACAATCACAGGCGCACACATGCATACAAACACACTTACACACACATACAAACACACACATACACATGTATAGACATATAAATAATTTTTCACAGAGCCATAGGAACATTAAGTGTGGGGTGGTGATGGGGAGGATAAGGAAAGTGAAAGTAAAAGACCACCATCTGTGTGTCGCTGAATCCAGTCTGATGTAAAGATTGAGCGAAGGCGCACGGATTAGCGGTTTGGGTATTCGGCTCACGACCGTAAGATTGTGAGTTCGTTTCCTGGCGGCGTGTTGTGTCCTTAAGCAAGACACTTTATTTCACATTGTTTCAGTCTATTCAACTGCCAAAAATGAGTTGTACCAGTAATTCAAAGGGCCAGCCTTGTCATATTCTGTGTCATGCTGAATCTCACTGAGAACTGTGTTAAGGGCCAGCAATTACCGGATGATGGTGTTAGGCCACTACATGACTGGTACTTTATTTTATCACACTCGAAAGAATGAAGAGCAAGGTGGAACTTCGCGGGGATTTGAACTCTGAACGTAAAGAGTCGGAAGAAATCTGCTGAGCATTTTGTCCGACGCACTTATGACTCAGCCGACTCACCGCCTGACTCCTAAATATAACTGGTTTCGAATTTTGGCACAAGGCCAGTAATTTCAGGGGAGAGTGCAAGTCGATTACATAGACCCCAGTACGCAACTGGTACTTATTTTATCAACCCCGAAAGGATGAAAGGCAAAGTCGACCTCAGCGGAATTTGAACTCAGAACATGAAGACGGACGAAATGCCGCCAAGCGTGCTAACGGTGCTGCCACCTGCGCTGCCTTTATGATGATAGCAATTGATAACAATAATGAAATGGTGTCCGTTATTGTTTGTTTTCTGGTCCTTTACCATTTTACAATATATTCTTCAGGAGAACGGGTACGCGGGAGAATAGCTTGGGAGCTCCTAATGTATACGACAGTGAATGTTTCATACAAAGTCATCAATCGATCTTTTCCCCCGCTGATTTTCCAGACAGACCAACTGTTAAGTTTCCGTTCAGTTCTTTTATCTGCTATCTCACTCTTGTTTTAATCGTTAGACTGCGGCGATGCTGGAGCACATCCTTGTTGAAGAATTTTTAGTCAAACAAATCAAACGCAGTACTTGGTTTGTTTTATTAAAGTCTGGTATTTATTCTATTGGTCTGTTTTGCTGAACTCCTAAGTTACGGAGACGTAAACATACCATCACCGGTTGTCAAGCGGTAGTGGGAGACAAACACATACACAAAGACACACACATAAATATATACACATACATATATACATACATACTCATATATATACATACACATATATATATATATATATATATATATATATATATATATATATATATATATATATATATATATATATATATATATATGTATGTGTATATATATATATATATATATATATATATATATATATATACACACACACACTCGACGGTCTTCTTTCAGTTTCCGTCTACGAAATCCACTCACAAGGCTTTAATAGAAGATACTTGCCCAAGGTACCACGCAATGGGACCGAACCCGGAACCATATGGTTGGGAAGCAAGCGTCTTACCACAACCACACCTGCAGACTTACAACGCATATTCATGTATGTACTGGGATCAATTTGTTCGACTAAGCCCTGAAAATGCGGTGTCCCATCATGGTCGCAGTCCAATGATTGAAGCAAGTGAAAGATAAAAGACAACAGATAACCACAATTACTTGTAGTTGGCTTTTAAATAGCCCCTAACTCTTTCGATGTTAACCCAAACCCACCAAATGAATAACAAATGAGAGGAAAAGAAAGAAGACAAAAGCTCAGATTTCATGTGACACAGTGTGTATCTGGCCGAGTTTTTTGGGATGAACGCAATAACCGTGAAGCCTTGAAATCATTGACGTTGTTAGTTCACGTCAAATGATTCGGGATAAAAGGTTTCTCAAGGATACAAACTGAGAAGGCAACGAAGAAAACACTTGACAAAAGTCAAGCGTTTCATTGTTCCCCCCCCCTTTGTGTTCGGTTAACTTCTTTACTCTGGAGACAACCACTGCTCTCTCACCCACTCGGCCTTTGACGTTTATCGATATTGATGCGTGTGTGTGTGTGTGTGTGTATGCGTGTGTGTGTGTGTGTGTGTGTGTGTGTGTGTGTGTGTGTGTGTGTGTGTGCGTATGTATATATGTATGTATATATATATATATATATATAGAGAGAGAGAGAGAGGGATAGATAGATAGATAGATAGATAGACATACGTATTATACACACACACATATACAATATGTATACATATATACACGTATATATATATATATATATATATGTATATATACGTATATAACTTTTATAAGTAATATTCTAAAAGAAATATTCTAAAAGAATATATAATTGAACTTATGTTGAGTGCTCAATTATCTTGAGCAAATAAATGTGTATATATGTGATTTTATATTATTAATTCATCAATAATATATTTAGGAAATCAATATTTAGTATTTCAAAAGATACATATATATGTATATATATATATATATATATATATATATATATATATATATATATACACAGGTATCTATCTATCTCTCTATATATAAATATATATATACTGACACATACACATATCTATGTGCATGTATATATGTATGTATATACATATGTATATATGTACACACACACACACATATATACGCAGATATATATATATATATATATATATATATATATATACACACACACACACAAACTAGAGTCATAAAAAGTGTATATCAGTTAAACTTTGTCCCTTGGTAGTATGTCTTTTTATGTGCTTATTGCCTTCTTATAGATAGATAGATAGATAGATAGATAGATAGATAGATAGTGTATGTATTCCTTTATGCTTGCCCCGCTTCACGGCCAGTGTTAATGTTTAACTAGCGGTTCGGCAAAAAGGTCCGATAGAATAATTACCATACTTATATATATAAAAGAAAGTATCGAGGTCGATTCACTGGACAAAAAATTCTTCAGGCATAGCCGCAGTCTAATAACTGAACCAGAAGATAAAAGAGTATATACATATATAAAACAAATGATATATAAGCATATGCATGTATATATAGATGCATATTCGGGTACAGGACGTTAGAAAAATGAACAGGGACATGAAAACAAAACGGACTTTGTTTACAGACAACAGAACGAATACATAGGAAGACAGACGAGCCACTTATGGAATTATTCCTTCATCAGCTGCCTCTATTCTAAAACTAGGCATTTCGAAGATAAGGCAGGACGCACTCTGAGAATAGTTTCTTCCTGAGTAGTGGATTAACCCACTAAACAGAGGATTCCAAGGTAGCAAACACAAACCAAGACAGGGAAATTTGGACAGTGAAAACAACATTAAAAAGCCAATTTCATGAGTTGTTCCAGGGAAATACCATTCTCACTGGTACATAGATTTATAAGCCCTTGATTTGTAATTAACAGTTTTTATAATTAATAATTAATAATTAATATTTAATATTTATAAGGCGGCGAGCCGGGCGAAATGCTTAGCGGTATTTTGTCTGTCTTTACGTTCTGAGTTCAAATTCCGCCGAGGTCGACTTTGTCTTTTATCCTTTTTGGGATCGATAAATTAAGTACCAGTGGCGTACTGGAGTCAATCTAATCGACTGCCCCTCCCTTCCCCGAAAATTTCTGGCCTTGTGCTTAGAGTAGAAAAGAATATTTAATATTTATGCTTTTCAGTTCGAGTGGGCACCACCTGGATTGTCTACACCGACAGCAGACTTCAATGCCAGTCCCACCCATATATGTATATACATATATGTATATATTCAAGTTTGACAAGTTCTAACGCATGAAACTTTTGAACCTTGAAACACTGTTGCTTCTTCTTGCTACATATTGATCAAAAAATATATGTATACTCATGTTTGAGTTCTACTTCCCCTGTTTGCATCACCAAACCTATTATATATTCTTATATATTCTTATATATATCCAAGAAGCAGCTTTTCTTTTTGACATTCTACATTGAAAATTATGTATGTATATGTATGTATTCTTTTCTGCGGCCCATCTCCCACTACAGCTGTTAAATTCACAGTTATGTCTCACAGAACATCCGTCTCACTTCTTTCCCTGCGTCAGCCGCTTTCTTTGTAACTTTCTCCCCAACCATTAAGACATATAACAATAATAAAAAAAGAAACCTATCGAACATATTGATCATGGTTTCGATATCTTTCTGTTCCTTTCACATAGTATTTTTTACTGCCTCTTTTTCTATTCTTCTCAGAAACCAAACCAACCTGTCCGCATTGTCAAGACAATTAATAACTATCCAATAGCACCTACCTACGTTCGTACATAGATTCATTATATGGCTAATATACACAAGTCAGTGTGTGTGTGTGTGTGTGTGTGTGTGTATACTGTGTCACAAAATACAGTCATAGATTTTACTTAGCACTGTATTTTCTGTTGCACAGAGGTCAACACTTTGTCTTTATATACATACGCCATCTTGGATAGAAAAGTGTTAACGCGCCAGTTATTGTACATACACGCACCCACACACACATTGCACCAGCATGCGCATTCATATATGTGCGTCAGTGCGTATACACACACACACACACACACACACACACACACACACGCGCGCTATCATTACATACACACACAGACTTGCGCGCACGCATATCCCCACACATATCTCCTTCTTGCACTCTCCTGTTTTTGAAAAGAACTATTTCTTAACCCTTTCCCTTCCGGTCATTCCAGTATGCGACCGCCTGTGTATCGTTGGCGATTTTCTTTCTCCGTCTTCCTTTCTTTGGATTTTTCTATATTTCTGACGAAGAGCTCCGCTCGAAACGTGAAATACTCTTTCTTTTCTTTCCTTTCCTGAGCGGTGGCTTGTGGTCAGTCGGCAGAACAACTTGCCGACATGTAGCTTGGCCTACAAATAGTCAATGTAACTGTACCGCTGGAGTTTAGTCAGCGAGAAGTATAATTGATGCTGTTGTTGTTGTTGCTGCTGCTGTTCTTAAACCCCAATCCCTCCATATCGAGCAAATCCTTGATAAAAAACGTTCCTCGTTAATAGCATAGCTAAGTGGTGATATACAGACAGACAGAAACGCAGACACACAAACTGATAGATACAAACACACACACACACATACACACACACACACACATACACACACACAAGTATTATAAGAAGCACAGAGAACGTAATTGGTACTTTAAGTTTTTTAAAACTTACACGTGTTTCAGTAAGTCGGCATTCAGTATTACGCAAGGCAGTTTGCAAAATAGCGTTACACAAATCGAAAATCCTTTTCAGTATTCTCAGGAAAAATACAAAAGTTAGTTGGAAGTTCGTCCTAATATATTCCTGCAAATTACATTCAACTTCATTGGTATGACAGAATCCACAACTTTTGGGGTCGATAAAATAAAGTACAAGTCAATTACAGGAGTTGCTGTGATCGACTTGCTCCCTCCGCCTAAAATTGCTAGCCTTGGGCGAAAATTTGAAACAATTATTGAGTGAGCTGGCAGAATCGTTAGCTGGCCGGGCGAAATGCTAAGCAGTATTTCACCCGTCTTCACGTTCTGAGTTCAATTTCCGCCGGGGTCGACTCTGCCTTTCATCCTTTCAGGGTTGATGAAATAAGTACCAGTTGAACACTGGGGTCGATGCAATCGGCTTACCCCCTCCCTGAAATTGCTGGCTTTGTGCCAAAATTTGAAATTATTATTATTATTATTACCTTTGCATAGCTTGTAATGCTGGAGATGTACTACAGTGTCAGCTGTTCACTACCAGTGAACTAAGGTAACACCTCTTATTTTTCGAGCACCATCCGGAGTATCGGAGCGGTTCCAAGCAGTGCTGTTTTATGCAAGTGCTCCACCCTTATTGCAGCCCCTATTTGTTCCATGTACTTCTCTAAATTTTTGCTCACTGTTCCCAGGGCTCCGACAATTATTGGTACTACTACCACCTTTTGCATCGACCACAAATGCTTAACCTCCCAAGCTAACCTGTCATATCTCTCGACTTTTCTTTCTTCCTTATCACATACCTTGTTGTCAGCTGGGCATGCTATATCTATGATCCAGCATAGTTTGTTTTCTTTCTAAATTAAGACTATATCCGGCTTCCTATTCTCATTATTATTATTATTATTATTATTAGTAGTAGTAGTAGTAGTAGTAGTAGTAGTAGTAGTAGTAGTAGTAGTAGTAGTAGTAGTAAAATGGCTCTTTACGTTTTAAGTACAAATCGTGTCAACTTTGCCATGTATCCTTCGATAAACCAAAGCATCAGTCGAGTAACGGAAGTTAGTTTAACCGATCGACTCCTTCCTACAAATTAGTGGTTCATCGTCTGCACTAGAAACGGTTATTAAATGGTAGGAAACGGTGCCAAATGAATGGTAGACTCCACTGAAAGAGCCTGTCTTGCAAAAATATTCTTATGGAAAGGTAGAAACGGAGGTGACGGATGACGGCGTTTCGTTACGCCTTTTTACCCGCTGAAGGTGGGAAATCCGGCCAGGACTGTCTTTGCTTTTCCTCGCTTCTCGAAATGATCGTTGTTGTTGCTGTTGTTGTTGTCGTCATAACGTAAATTGTGAGGAACGAGGAAATATTTAGCTAAAAACCAACACAGCTAGTTCTTTGTTTAAAGCTAAAGCGGTCTCTGCTGATAATTACACCATATTAAACAACAGCCAATAAATATACAAGTATATAAATAAATAACAAATATAATAAAGCAAGAGAACAAGATGGCGGCTGAGGGAGAGAGAGCTTTTCTTCTTCGCTTTTTTTTTCTTTTTCCTTTTTTTGTTGTAGTCCAAGTAGCTCCTCGCCAGTAATTGTCATTTTACGAGGGACTGAGCCCGCTGCACTATTCTTACGGCACGTGACTTTACCTGACACGTGGTCTTTCATCGAGCACGTGACTTTCCTAAGCGCCCGCTGCCATCAAGGCGACTTACTCGAGTAACCAACCAATGCTACTGTGCATTGTTGTCGTCATCACCATCACCACCACCACCACCATTGTCATCATAATCATAACCACCATCATCATCATCATCATCGTCATAATCACTTATCAGCCTCGTCGTCGTCATGATTATTACCATCATCAACATCAACACTATCAACATCACGACACCACTACCATCATCATCATCAGCAGCAGCCTCGTCGTCGTTGTCATCATCGTCATCATCATCATCATCATCATCACCATCGTCGTCGTCGCAGTTATTGCTAACAGCCAAAGTATCGGTTGTGGAGGAGCGTGAACAAAGTAATTATGTTTCATGGTTGTTGTTGTTGTTGCTGTTGTTATGATTGTTGCTGTTGTTGTTGTCGCTGTGATTATGTTGTTGTATCTGTCACTTTCGTTCTTTATTTATTCATCAAGTTTCGCTTCCATTTCCCAATTTACAGAGGTAAACTACCTGTCATCAGGTCCAGAAGGTACAGAAATAAATAAAATATAAATAAAATAAAAAATAAATATAAAATGATACAATGACGATGACAACAACAACAACAAGATGAATAACCTTCCATTTAGGCATTGTTGGTGTTTATTGCTAACCTGGACAGTCACAGCTGGCCGAGTCTCTCTCTCTCTCTCTCTCTTATAATATTTCCACGCAGTCGAGATCTGTGGCGCCATTTTTGTGCTTTGGGCAAAAAAAAAAAACCATCAAACGGAAAAATATAACTTTATAACTCGTGGTAGATGAGGTACCATTCTGTAGATTGTAGTACCATGTAGCTCTTTGATGAAAGGTGTCTTCTAGACCTGCTGTAGTGCTTTCATGTCCATCACCGGACTGCTTTGCAACCACGTTGTTTTAAGATCAATCCCGCTTCGCGACACCTTAGACAAGTGTCTTCCACAAGAGCCCAGGAACGACCAATACCTTGTGAATGGATTTGGTTCACGGAAACTGAAAGAAACACGAGACTGTTGCGCGCGCGTGCGTATATATATATATATATCAGGGTAAAGACCCCTTTCAGTCATGACTGACCGTGGGGTTGCACCTAGAAAGTTCCCCTCCAAGGCACAAGTCTAAGCAAGGTTGTTTATGGAAGACCAGCAGTCGGCCGTGCATACCGGCCTCTCCTCTCCATGCCACTGATGTTATCCAAGGGATTGGCAAAGGGGCCGATACAGCTTGGCACCAGTGACATCACTACAACTCATTTCTACAGATGAGTGAACTGGAGCAACGTGAAATAAAGTGTCTTGCTCAAGAACACAACACACAGCCCTGTCCGAGAATCGAATTCACTACTTGAGTCATGCGCCTTCACACGTATATGACAGGCGACAAACACAAACACAAAAATACACATATATACATACATACATATATATAAACACACACACACATGTATGCGTGTATCTATGTATGAATGTCTGTACCTTTATCTATATATATATGTATGTATATACATGTATATATGTATGTAGGTATGTATGCGTGTATTTATGAGTATGTTTTTGTTTGTGTTTGTGCTTGAAAACCAATGTTGGTTTGTTTAGGTCCTTGCAACTTAGCGGTTCGGCATAGACACCGATCGAATAAGTACCAGACTGGAGTGGATTTGTTCAACTAAACCATTGAAGGCAGTGCCCCAGCCTGGCTGCATTCCAATGACTAAAAGAAGTAAAAGCCGAAAGGTGAGAGTCTTGGCAGACTTCACAGCCAATCCAAAGGCGAGTGTGTTTTTCAAGTCGTTTAATGACGAGAAATCTGCTCCTATTAGCATTAACACATCGCCGACCGCTTAGCAACAAGGTCGGTGGCAGGAGATAAGGAATAAGATTCGTTCTTTTTACATTCTGAGTTCAAATCTTATCGGGATTAAATTTGCTTTTTATTTTCGCAGGTCAACACAATAAGTACCAGTCGCTTTGGTAGAAATGTGTTCTTCACAAATTCATTATTGACAGGCAGTGTCGGACAAAATACTTAGCGGCTCTGTACGTTCTGAGCTCAAATCCCAGCTTTGCCTTTCATCCTTTCAGGGTTGATGAAATAAAGTACCAGTCAAGTACTGAGTCCGATAGTGTCTAGAAAACCCCATCCCCTCAAAATTGCTGGCTTAATTCAGGAACTATTCATTCCATTCCATGACGTACTGGTTATTAAATAAGAACTCCAGCCACGTAGTTCCGGGATCAGATCCTCTGCGTGGAAACTTGGGCCTGTGTTTTCTACTATAGCCTCGGGGCAACCAAAACCTTGTGAGTGGATTTGGTAGATAGAAACTGAAAGAAGCCCGTCGTATGTGTGTGTGTGTGTGTGTGTGTGTGTGTATGTTTGTTCCTAACTACCGCTTGCCAACCTGTGTTGGTGTGTTTGCGTCCCCGTAATCTAGCAGTTCTGCAAAGGATACCGATAGAATAAGTACCAGGCTTATGAAATAATAGCACTGGGGTCGATTCATTCAACTAACGCCGTAGTCTAATGACGGTAACAAGTAAAAGATGAAAAGATAAATCATGTAGAAAATTATAGTTCACCTCAATGAAGCACGGCGTGTGTGGAAAATAGCGGGATTCAAAGCGATGACGTACAGGTTCAGTCTTAATACGTTCCGGCAAATTTGAGCGTGAATATGTTAATCGTTGTTGTCTTCCATCTCCGGAGAACAACTTCTTTCAGAAAATCGATTTATTGAGCTAAGGGAAATTTGCGACATCGCAACGTTTCGACCTGGTTATATCTCTTTAGTCTAAGCTACGTCCATGAGTATGATACATTATCATTGGATTAGCAGACATGAGCATGCATCAGCGAATAATTTGTTTGATGAATTCTATAAAGAAGAGCCACAATCCTTGTTTAGGTTTATTGGTCACAGAGTAGCTTCAGCTGACAAGAATTAATCAGGTCGAAACGCTAATGTCTCAGAGTCTCTCTACGCCAATGAATAGCGTGTATAGTGAACATAAATTGTCTGAAAGGGGACGTTGTTCTTCAATGATAAGATACAACAGCGATTAGCGTATTCACATTCAAATCTACCGGAATGGATTAAGAAGGAATATCTACGTCACTGTTATTTAATTTATTTTATTACTTATACCGTGCATAATGAAATAATAAACTATTACTATTTTTTCAAGGCTCTCAAGCATTTGCACAAATTATCTAAAATCTTCAACTGTATTTTTAAAACTCAGCAGTGTACTTAGATACCCTTTGTGGGGCCCCGGTGTGTTACGGGACGCCATTTAGAGCCACTACTTTATTATTACGGTAATACTGACAGGAATCACGAGGTACCATTATATCATTATCCCGTTATGGCATTATCCATCTCTTCTACAAGAATATATAGAAGCATTTGACTTTAGAAATGTTATATTAAAGTTGGCAACAAAACATTCGCCAGTGACACAGTTCTCCATGTCGCTTACGGTAATGAACCGTACCTCAATATGGTACCATGGCGAAGTAATTAAAGAGCAAAATATCATTAGCTAAATCACATTGCAGTGACAGAGGTCAGTAGAATGTCGTTTCAATGGTGCGACCAGCTGCAGATTCTGTAAATAATACAGAGTTACCTTATTAGCAAGCCATTATTTTAGAAAACTCAACATATCCCTTTTAACACTTTTGTTTTCGTTTTCAGATAAACATAAAGGGTCTCCAATTACACAAACGTTGATTTGGCTCGCAGGTGCGTATATTCCCTAACATAGTTATCAGTAAAATTGATATCGTTGGTCAAATATACAGATTCAATTATTTATATCCGTGGCTTTCAATTACATTTTAGAAAAATAAACAGCACAGAATTACAACGTGTTGATGTCTCTGTTGTAGTATGATTAGTAACACCAACAGACAAAATTTAAACCTCACCAATTTTTATAATCTACGAAAGAGATTAATTGGGACGATCACCGTGGAATAAAGGTACCCCCCCCCCCCCACTGCAAATGTGAGCAAGTTCTGGTTTCGTTTTAATTTTGTCGTTAAAGATAAAGTAATAAACACTGCAAATTATCATTTCCCGCCTCTCTCAACAACAGTTCTTTATGTGGTTACACAAGTCTTACCCTGGTATCTTTATAAATGGACACATTGAGTATTACAGTTCACGATACACTGTGCCAGAAAAATGTCGGTATGGCTATGGTTGGAATGCCTTTCATCCTAAGTTTGTTCAGTCAGATTTACCTGGAGCTAAACAACAACAACGACAATAACAAACAGGACGAGAAATAGCAGTCACATCTCCCTCAAATCACACCTTAAATAATGTGAAGACGAATTGGCTGACGCAGATCTATATACTTGCTGAAAAGATGGGACGGTCACAGGTGGAACGCCTTTGATGACAAGTCTGCTCGATCAAGAGAAGCTGGGTCTAAACAACAACAACAGGCTTCAATACCTGTATGAAGCCTGTATGAAACAAATTTAGAATGGAAACATTGATCCTGGTAGTTGAGAACCAAATAAAAGATTTGCTTTATCCAGTTCGGTGCTTTACACGCCTAAGTGAAAATAATAATGCTTTCCGTCCTCATCAATAGCCACAGTAATTGGCATTAAGCTGATGAACGGTCAGTCAAATGACTGTTATTGCTCGCTTAGGAAAAATAAAAACAGGAAACTGAGCTGAAGCTCAAAACAAAAGCAAAAAACGAAATCAATAAAATTATCAATAAATTTATTATTTCGATTTTTGTGTATTTCCCATATTATGTCAGTAAGTCATCATCGTTTTAAAATTTTCTGCTTTCCTTTCTCGGATATGATTTGAGAATAGTTCAATGATAGCGTTTGAGCTGTGAGTCACTGATTCATTGTCATACAACGAGGACAGAGCCTGTTTATTGTTAGTTTCTAAAGACACATGTAATAGCAATTAACGAAATAGAAAATTGAAAACCAGACAGGAAATATATTGATTTCTAACATTAACACAAGGCCACACAGTGTGTGGGGAGGTTGCAGTCGATTAAATAGACACCAGATTGATACTTGATTGAAAGGACTAAAAAAAAAAAGAAAATCAATCCCATCTGGGTTTGAACTCAAAACAAAAACAAACTTTGGAGACATTTATTGTAGAGACTCTGCCATCATCTAGCTTCGGATGGTACTGGCAGAGAATATTCACCCTTTAAGCTTTAGTTTGCTACATTCTTTTTGATATGTTTACATACGTGTCGGCGATGTGCTGGTTCTCTGTCAGATGCGACGACGAGCGTTCCAGTTGATCCGATCAACTGGAGCAGCCTCCTGATGAAATTAACGTGTAAACAGCTGAGCACCCCACAGACACGTGTACCCTTAATGTAGTTCTCTGGGAGATTAAGGGAGGCACAAAATGGGACAAGGCTGATCCTTTAAATTACAGGTATAATTCATTTTTGCCTGCTGAGTTAACTGAAGTAATGTGAAATAAAGTGTCTTGCTCAAGAACACCACTGTGAATCGAACTCACCACCTTACGATAGGAGCCGAATATTCTAACCACGAAGCCACCCGCTTTCGCGTTGGCGATGTATAAGCTGTATCGTAAGAACTGTCTCGAGTCCTTGAACTGATAGGGGTCAGCAGCCCCTTCTTCGTGGTGTGTTAGTGACGGAGATTAAAACATTTCCCCCGAAGTACAACCAACATTGGAGCATGCTGCCGCCGCCACCGCTCTCATATGTGAGATGTTACTACTTTTTTGAAGCGGGGTGGAGGGTTCGAATCTAGTGTTTGATTTCCTTTCACATCAGGTCCCAATAAATCTCAATTGCCTTCTAAATCAAACTACAATTCCCTTTAATCAAAGCCTTAGCGCTCGCCTCTCAGCTGTTTTAATATCTACGTTTCAAACTTATTTGAATAGATTTTATAAGAAAATAAATCCCAAAAAAATGCAAAGATCTTTCATCATTCCTATTTTTCAATAAACTTTTCAATAATTTATCTCTCCACCAAAATCTGAATATAAATTTCTCTTTTATTCATGAACTCCCTACCCTCTTCCTCCCCCACTTTTACTTATTGGCTCTTTATCAAGTTACACTTTAATTAGCGCACGATCTCACTTCTAACCTTTACCTTTTCCTACAATCTCATTCTCAACTGACGTCTTCATTCTTTCTTGGTTGATTTGAAATTAAAAACAAATTTTATTCGTTTAAAAGCGGAGGACTTTCTTTCTCGAAATCCATTCCCAGTTCAACTAAAATTTCAGTTTTTAAGCCTATCCTTTTCTTCTTTGATTTTAGTTATTCTTCTTTTTTATTATTACATAATATTGTGATCTTTTTGACAACTATTTTACTCATTGTCTCTACCTAACTCTCACAAAGCAACACTGTTTCTACCACCCAAATCTTGTTTCTCTCATACTTAAACTTAATATTCAAAAATATAAATATAAAAGACTTTACTTTTTTACGGAGATGTATTTGCATAGCAAGTGACCTGATCTGAGATCGTGTGCTGGAACGAAAACAATTGCAGCGTGGAAGGTGTTTATAAGCCATAGTACGGAATTTTGTCGGTGAACAGGTCTCGGTCTCAAAGCGACGAAAATATTTTGGCAAATTAAATTTAAATGTTGAAGTGAATCTAACGTTTTTTTTTGTGTTTCTTAAATAGCTTCTAAACGCCTTCGACTTTACTTTTTCTTTCTTCCCAATTCCAAATTTGTGAAACTGAAAAATATTAGCACCTCACCCATTTTATTTTTCTAGCAGTCTGTTGTTTCATTGGTTGTTCCATTACAAAGGAGAACATCGTCTTGCCAGAAATCCTTGTTTTTCCGACAATGAAACAATTTCAGTTTGATAGGATAGAATATACCATATAATCTGAATTGTTTTCTCGTTTTAAATATGGAGTCCTTAATATTCCTATTCAACTCTAAAGTCTTCAGTAGTCGTATACATAATCATTTCAATCTATTTGGATCTCATCAGTGCGAGGAAATTGAGAACTTCTTAATTGTTATAAATTATTATTTAATAATTATATCATATCATTTCATTATGAATCGAGAGAGACAGAGAGATGGGGGGGGGTGAAGGAATAATCTAGCAGAAAGTAAGGTAGGGAAAATATACAAACTAATTCACGAAGTTTAAAATTATGCGAGTTCGGGAGCCTACTAAGAAGAAAATTTTTTCTGCTGAGAAAGAATCCATATTTTACGAAGAAGGAACAATGATATGCAAAGTGGAGCTAAGCTCCGACGTGAATAAAATGAAATTCACAACCATTTGCAAGAAAAACAAAATGTTCCATTAAAACATTTCTACAATCTACACAAAGAATATCCTGGCGAAATAGGGATCGAAAAGGAAAAGGGATCCATTTTAAACAGAAGGAAAATGAAGAATTGTATATTTTAATGATCCAGATGCTGTGAACCCAGAACATCAAAAGAATTCCTCATGAAAGATTTTGGAATTTCCAAGCCATTGGAATCTTCATGTATTAAGGGAGCAAAACGTGGGAGTTATTGGGAAAAGGGAGTTTCGCGATTATATGTCTCAGTATTTTCTTATTCTGAAATTAGATGAGATTCTTTTGTCAGACAGATATAAAAATCTGCATTTTCAGCATAATGGTGCTGAAACCACACATTATGGTATCGGTCTGAGGAATCATTTACATGAAAACTTTGCACAGAAGACGATGTCTCCGAATTTGACGCATGCGTACGAGTGCGTATGTGTGTGTATAATAAGATAGAAAGGAGTGTATGACAGTGAGAGAGAGAGAGAGAGAAATTGAAATTCATGATTTTATAAACATAAAAGCAACAAGAAAGGACTCAATAAAAGACTTCGTGTTGATGAGGAGTTTAACATTTGGGATGAAACCGACAGTAACTTCTAAGTTTTGGTTTATTCAAAGCGTTCAGTAAGACATGATCTGCGAAACAAGTTACTGACGATCACACACACACACACACACTCATACATTAAATATCATGTATCATACATCATATAGATATATCATCGTATGCATCATATATATATATATATATATAAAGAAAATGGAGGGGATACAAAAACGACATACACCAACCGGTAGACATTTATGTCTGTTTATTCTAAAACAGAAGGAAATATTATAAGAATACATACGCATGCAAAGACAGTGTGTTACACACATATATACTAGTAATACATAAAAGAGTAAAAGATCAGTTCCTTGCGGCCTTTTCTACCAAGAAGCCACGATCTTCTCTAGTTTTCCCGTATAAATTAAGGGTGAACTATTATTTATTCCCCGCCCATATATGACACTCGATTGCGAAATTGCTATGCAATAAACAGCACTTAGGTATGAATAATTGGGTTCACTACCAGCAGTACATTGGATAGGTACTATCCTTTAGTTGGTTGGCTTCCCAACTTCTATATATAGGTATCCTTCGTATATAAGCGTGAATCATCGTATAAGTGATTAGTAACTAATGGAGTAACCGAAGACTAACGTAATGTAACCAAAACTTAAGAAGATCTGAAGAAGGAATTGTAATTCTGAAATATCCTCGGACTATAGATAACCAAATTACAACAGGTATATAGTCCAGTTTTTTTGTTTTATAGTGCATTATTGTACCATTCTAAACTTTTTATTCTTTACAAACAATACACAATGCTTAAAGCGAACTACAATACTCTCATATATATATATATATATATATATATATATATATATATATATATATATATATATATATATATATTATATAAAATATATATATATATATTATATAATATATATATATATATATTATATAAAATATATATATATATATTATATAAAATATATATATATATTATATAATATATATATATATATTATATAAAATATATATATATATTATATAAAATATATATATATTATATATATATATATATAAAATATACATATATATGTATAATATATATATATATATACATATAATATATTATATATGTAATATATATATATATATATACACACACATACAGATATATATATACATACATGTATACATACATCATATGCGTCATGCTCCATTCACTTGGTCCAAGATACTTTCTAGGCACACTTCAATATCGAACATTTGCCATCTATGTTCCAATAATAACCTGATTTTTTCCCCCTTCATATCTCGGTTCGATTGGGCCAGTGATGGTGGGGGAGGAGAAGAAAAAAGGACAACATACAGACATGTGTACTGAGAAGCTGAAGGTATTTGTGACCTTTACACACACAAACACAAGCATATATAAATATGCACATGAATATATATACGTGTGTGTGTGTGTATTCGTGTATGTATATATGTGTGAGAGACTGTGTGTTAGTGTACGTGTGTGTTTGTATGTGCGTTTGTGCATGTATGGCTTTATATGTACGCATATATGTATATGGCGCATGAAAATGTCAACGCATTTTTATGCATGTATTGTATGTATATTTTTGTGGGTTAAAACATATATGTACATACATACATATATATATATATATATATATATATATATATATATATATATATATATATATATATATATATATATATATATATATATTCTGTATGCGTTCGTACCACATCGCTTGACAACCAATGCTGGTGTACGTCCACGTAACTTAACGGTTCGGCAAAATACATCGATAGAATAAGTATTAGGCTTGCAAAGAATAAGTTCTGGGGTCTATTTGTTCGACTGAATGGTGTGCTCCAGCATGTCCACAGTCAAAAGACTGAAAAATGTGAAACAATACAATATATACATATTTGCAAATATATGAATGATATATATGTATATATATATATATATATATATATATATATATATATATATATATATATATATATATATATATATATATATATTTGTATGTATATGTGTGTATACACACACACACACACACACATATGTACATATATACATATACATATACATATATTGCGGGCAACGGACCGAGAGACCCCACCTCCTCCCAATCGAGGACAATTAAGTTTATTGCTACTGGAGAAGTCGGGATTTATTGGTACAAAGTAAAGTATTACGAGTGGTGAAGACTTATTCGGCCACGTTTATCATTAACACTGTGTCATATTTGATGTCAAGCTTTTGTCCTCTGCCAATATGGCTGGCGCCCAACTCAGTGGGATGTTTCGACGTGGCCTTTCAAACTCTCCGTTGCCAATAAATTAATACTGAACAGCTTTAAAGGAGTCTTGATACGACAAACTACAAGCTGTCTTCCAACCAGATTAGGCTCAGTTTGTTTGTTTTTATTGAAGTTTGGGGCCAGTCGCTTTTTTTGTTTAGTTTTATATTATTTTTGTTGATTATTTACACAATACTCAGAATCAAAACAATAACAACAAAAAGACAAATCACACACGTGTACGCATTATAAACATATATATATATATATATGTGTGTGTGTGTGTGTGTGTGTGTGTGTGTGTGTGTGTGTGTGTGTGTGCGTGTGTTTATATATATATATGTATATATATATATATATGTGTGTATGTATATATGTGTATATGTATGTATATATATATATGTATATACGTGTATCTATATATATATACGTATGTATGTATATATATATATATATATATATATATACGTATGTGTTTATATATGTGTGTGTATGTATATATGTATATATATGTGTGTGTGTATATATGTATACATATATCATTAATAATAATTTATGTATACAGATAGGCAGACAGACAAACAGACGGCCGGACAGACGGACGGACAGACAGACGGATGTACGGACAGACGGACGGACAGACAGACGGATGTACGGACAGACAGACGGATGTACGGACAGACAGACAAATAGATAGAGAGATATGGATACATATATCAAATCTTTCGTCACGTAACCAATGATTGAAGTGCGCGCGCGCGTGTTGAAACTTTCAAAGAATACAAAGCATATAAACTGATCTGATGTAATTAGTAAAATCCCGAATATGATGCAAACTCATGTCTCTGCATTGACCTCTTCCACCTTGCAATAAATACTACAATGTAAGGCTACAAATATCGTTAAGTGCACTGAAGATCGGAGATATTCAAGAAGTGCAGGCACTACAAAAACGCCTCTCTCAAGGAACTGGGTTGCCTCATCACAACCACTCTATTTTAATATGCTCCATGCCTCATCCTGCAACTGAAATCAAAATGCCCAACTTTTATTACTTTTAAACTAATCGAAATGTATTCTTTAAATATCATAATTACTTAATTTTATATCTTTATATATTGTTATTGAAATTTTTATTTAATTTCTTTGATCTTCCCTCATTATGAATGCATATACGTATTTGTACAGTTATATCTCTATGCAAATGTATCTGCATATGTATGTATCTGTATATGTATGTATGTGTGTGTGTGTGTGTAGATGTAACAACGGAGCAGTATGTCTGCGTATACATGTGTATGTGTTTCTAGGCTTTTTTTAATGTGTGCAAATATTTGCGTCGTTGTGAAAGGAATTTAACTATATGTGTGTGTGCGCGCGTTTGTATGTTTGTGCGTGTGTGCACGTTGTATGTGTGCGCGTATGTGTGTGTGTGTGAACATGAATATGCATCTGGGCGCAAAGTGTGTGAGTGTAAAATATAACTACATGAAAGTATGTATATGTATGTATATATATATCCGTGTTCGTGTGTCTACGTAGGTTCTCCAACTAAGGGGCTATAATCAGCGATTGAGCCCCCCCCCCATTATTCACGATTTGTGTCACTTATCAGACATTCATGAAAAGTAAAACTCTAATATCTATTTTGCCCCACGGTCTATAAACGACTGGTCATGTCTGAGGTCGAACATGTCGTCAGTATTCGAAATTTTAAATATTAATTAATTGCACGGCTGTAATATAAAAGCTTAGGCACCAGAATTAAGTATGGTATTATCCATACAGTTTCAAAATAAGGTGATTAAAGTCAAAATAAGCAACAAGGATATCCCAAGTTAATGCAGTACGATCGTTTCATGCGACTCCATTTAATTAAGCAATGTGAACATTACATCAAATATAAAATGTAGAGCAATTTTCAGCTGCACAAAGATATAGAAATTTAATGAAATTACATTTAAACAGGACATATTTTTATAATCAAATCTAAACTCAGCAAGTAGAAAGGAAGAATACAAAAAACCATTTTGACGTAGCCAGACCATACAGGCTGTATGGTTCCGGGTTCAGTCCTACTGTGTAGAACCTTGGGCAAGTGTCTTCTACTATACCCGACCAAAGTCTTGTGAGTGGATTTGGTAGACGGAAACTGAAAGAAGACGATTGTATATATATATATATATATATATATATATATATATATATATATATATATATATATATATACAAGAATAAGGGCAGGGAATCGTCAATTAATAATAGAATTAACAATTAACAATTTTGCCAAGTAGTTCAGTATGAAAAAACCTTTATCGGTAAAACCATTTATCATCATAAATATACAGGGATTAGCATTGAGTTGCTTCTCCAACATACTGAAAATTTAGAAATAGCAGTCAAAGAACTACTGATTCGAAACTACAAATTTTTCTCTAAATGGATGGCGATATTTATGGCACACATGGAACACATGTGTGCCATAAATATCGCCATCCGTTAGAGAAAAAAAATTGTAGTTTAGAATCAGTAGTTCTTTGACTGCTATTTCTAAATTTTCAGTATGTTGGAGAAGCAACTCAATGCTAATCCCTGTATATTTATGATTATATATATATATATATATATATATATATATATATATATATATATATAGATATATATGTTTGTGAGTCTATGTTTATCCCTCCACCATCGCTTAATATTCGATGTTGGTGTGTTTACGTCACCATAACTTCGGTTCGGCAAAGGAGACCGATAGAATAAATACCAGGCTTACAAAGAATATGTCCTGGGGTCGATTTGTTTGACTAAAGTCGGTGCTCCAGCATGGCCGCAGTCAAATGACAAACAAATAAAAGTATAAAAGAACACATACATACATACATATATATGTATATATATATAAATATATATATATATATATATATATATATATATATATATGTATATATATATATATATATATATATATATATATATATATATATATATATATATATATATATATGTATATATATATATACACATATATATTGCATAAATATATAAATACCTATGCCTATACAATGACGCCTAGGTACGCACTCAGGCAAACAAACATAACTACAACATCCCAAGCAACGTTGCAGACAGACGCACGCATATTTTCGATGGAATTTCATTTATATACACCCAGATGCACACGCATACTCATTTACATGTTTAGCTATTGCAATCTTGGATACTTTCATGGTATTTATTAATTCAATCATTAGAGACAAACACATAGGCATTGTAATGTATATACACCCCGTCCCTATTCTATAATGTAAGCACGTTTTTTTTATTTTCTTTCTATCAGAGACTCCTGTCGCGTGCGATTAAAAGCCTTACGCGTTAGTTTACACATTGAAGCTCCAAAGACAGCAAGAATTATGCCTAATATCATGAATATTATCTGTTTATTTAATTATACATGGAATTCCACGCATTAGTTTAGCAGTTTTATAATGGATTGGAAATCATTTACAATTTTATAATTAATATTTAATATTTATGCTTTTCATTTTTGAGTGGGCACCACCTGGATTGTCTACACCGACAGCAGACTTCGATATGTATATATACATATATATAATCCCCGCCCCACCAAAAACGAAGAAAAACAACAACGCAAGGACGTGGTACATGCAAAGTATTAAAGGACGCTCAGGGAAAGAAAGAAAGTTTGTTTTACATTTCGAGCAAAGCTCTTCTTCAGAAACAGGAGACAGAGGAAAATCCAAGAGAAAAGGAAGACGGAGGGAAAAGATTGACAACAATCCACGTACACACACACACACACACACACACACACACACACACACGCACACACAAATACATGTATTTATATATACATATATGTATATACTTACATATATATGTATATATATATGTATGCATCGAAATGTAGAGTAGATAAACAGCGGACAACTGATGAAGGGTCGTTCTTTATGTTACTTGTCTTGTTTTCCATTTGTTTCTCTCGTTCGCATACCCAGGTTTGCCTTCGTATTTCATGTTGTTTACGTTTTGTAACGTTCTGTACCCTTATATGCATATATATATATATATATATATATATATATATATATATATATATACATGCATATATATATATATGTAAGTATGTATATGTATATATATATATATATATATATATATATATATATATATATATATAAACTTACTTGGAAATGGATGTATAAACTTACTTGAAAATACATATATATAAATAGTTCTCAGTGTTAGGAAAAATGTTTCTAAACTAGAGAAATTCGAAAGATTGCTTTGTTCTAATGCTAGAATATCTTAAATGTTTGCTGAAGATGCGGGTTCGATTTCCATGGGCAGCCTTCGACTTTATTTACATGAAACTATTTGTAGATTTATTTGCTTCAACCGTTAAGAGTTCAACCATTAAGAACGAATAACAAACACACAAGCACACACATAGAGTTATTATTTATGACGTCCTTTAAAGGCATGACATATTCTCAGCTCTACAAGGGCTGTATATCAGTGCCACGGCAAACTTCTCTACTCCGACATTGCAAAGTGAAACCAAGAATAATGTTGCATATATTCGGTGCGAGTCAATAATGTAAGAATAAAGGCAAACACGATTGCAGTGATACAGGAAAACAAATGTTGCATTATATTCATAAAGCCATCTCGTCAGCTGATGTCATCGAAGTATTTCAATAACTTTACCTGAGGAGATTTTTTTTTTCTTGTATGAATAAAAAATCATTGAAACGTGTGAAGGATTCGAAATCTCAATAATTTGTTTTCTGCAATTATTTCAATTTTTTACACACACACACACACACACACACACACACACACACATACACACACACACACACACACACACACACACACACACACACACACACACACACACAGATACACACACACATATATACATATAAATATACATGCATATATATATATATATATATATATATATATATATATATATATATATATATATATATATATATATATATATATATACATTTATATTTTTTCTCTCCTTGTTTCTTTCTGTGTTCCTTTCTGTTGAAGAGCGTAGGCTCGAAACGTTAAAGACTTTCTCTATTCCTGAGCGTTATACTAATACATCCATTTGTTGTTTACACCACTTGTCTTCGTCTGTTGTTTTTTCGTGAATTCTCCCATATATATATATATAGGTAAGATCCGGGCTACATATATTTCTTAGCGGAATCTCAAACGTGGTAAAACTCAGGCTAGGTTGTATACCACCGGCTACTGTTCAGGCTAAGGACATCGTACAACAATTTAATTTTTCATTTAATCAAGATGTCCTTGGCCTGAAGAGTAGCTAGTGGTATACACCACTTTTGAGGTTCCGCCTGCTCAACCACATGGTTCCGGGTTCAGTCCCACTGCGTGGCACCTTGGGTGAGTGTCTTCAGCTCAAAGACTTGTGAGTGGATTTGGTAGACGGAAACTGAAAGAAGCCGGTTGCGTATATATATATTTATGTATGTATATGTTTGTGTGTCTGTGTTTGTCCCCCCAACATTGCTTGATAACTGATGCTGGTGTGTTTGCGTCCCAGTTACTTATCGGTTCGGCAAGAGAGACCGATGGACTAAGTACTAGGCTTACAAAGCATAAGTGTTGGGGTCGATTTACTCGACTAAACGCGGTGCTCCAGCATGGCCACAGTCAATTGACTGAAACAAGTAAAAGAGAGTAAAAAAGAATATAGCATGCCCAACTGACAACAATGTATGCGATAAAGAAGAAAGAAAAGTCGACAGATATGACAGGTTAGCTTGGGAAGTTAAGCAGTTGTGGTCGATGGAAAAGGTAGCAGTAGTACTAATAATTGTCGGAGCCCTGGGAACGGTGAGTAAAAATCTTGAGAAGTACGTGGAACAAATAGGAGCTGCAATAAGTGTGGAGCACTTGCAGAAAACAGCACTGCTTGGAACCACTGGAATACTCCGGAAGGAGCTCGAAAAATAAGGGGTGTTATCCTAGTTCACTTGTAGTGAACAGCTGATACTGTAGTACATCTCCAGCGTTAGAAGCTGTGCAAAGGCAATAATAATAATGATAATAATAATAATAATAATAATAATAATAATAATAATAACAATAATAATAATAATAATAATAATAATCCTTTCTGCTATAGACACAAGACCTGATATTTGTGGGGAGGGGGTAAGTCGATTACATCGACCCCAGTGTTAAACTGGTACTTAATTTATCGACATTAAAAGGATGAAAGGCAAAGTCGACCTCGCCGGAATTTGAACTCAGTCTTCTGTCTTTCAGAACAGGTAGCAGGAGGAAGGAATGAAAAAAGACAGAAAAGAATTGGGGGAAAAATTATCCAATCAAAAAGTTTAGTATAATAAATATGGTGGAATTCACTTCGTCAAGAGTAACTTCAATCTCGAAATAATAATAATAATAATAATAGTAAATAATGAACCAAGAAAAATGCACGATTGAATGCTGAATCACGTGACTAATTTACAAGTAGATGTAAATGGCTATCATTTCCTTATCATTCAATTTTCAGCTGTCATTTATTTATTTATTTGTTTGTTTATATAATACTATTTTCTTCTTCATTTCTGCTTTTTGTAGAAAATTAACGAATTAGTCCGGCTATCGAGCATTGGCATCTATTCTGAAGAGTTTGAGAGATTTCCGTCTTTTTAAAAACTTTTTACTGAAATTCCATCATCGTTCACATCATCATTAATATCATCATCACCAACACCACCATCACCACCACTGCCACCATCAGCAGCACCACCACCACCAGCATATCAACATCATCATCATCATCATCATCATCAACGTTGTCGTCTTCTTCGACATCATTGTCAATGCCATCGTATTCCTAATTAGAATGTCTTCAGGCGCTCACAGCCCTCTACCAGTCAGGATCGATGGATGTCTCGCTTTAGAAATTTATAGAGGATTAGTGGCGGAGAAATGCGACGACGTTCTCGGGGAGACTGAGAGCCGGCGAGAACGAACTGGCCTGTCTGTTCCGGAGGACTTTCCGGTCGGGAACTATCATGGATAATTTCCAGATGCCCTTCGTCAGGCAGTGCTACTGAGGGAGCGCTACCGGTACGAGATAAACTCTACGGGCGCGGATGTGCCGTCAGACGAGCTTGTCCGAGGTGCGCGCAGAGTGATGAAACCGTTCTGCACGCCCTCGTTCAGTGTCCGAGCATTGCTGACTTGTGGGGTTATTTTGAACAGCTGCTGTCACGTGTGGGACAGATCCGTCTGTCGGCCGAGTCTGTAGTGATGATTGCACCGCCGCCCTCCTTCAATCGGGCAGCCTGATGGCTGTGGCGAAAGAGGTTTGGTGGACAGAGCTGAAAGACATAAGGACACATACATTCCTCTTTGGTAGAGATCTCATTGATTTCTTCAAGTTTCACTTGAAAAGGAAATTGAGAATGGAGAGGGAAGTGCTGTCCTCGAGTGAGTTTACTGAAAGATGGGTGATAGTTGCGAAAATGGCAAGAGCGGACGGTACCTCTCTAGGTGTAGAGCTGAGTCGGAGAAAGCACTTGCTCCTAGGGTTTCAGGGAAATCTCGGACAGTAGGATTCCCCGATTATCCGTACAGGCCTTTCTGTATCAGGAGGGTCACATCTTTATCATCCTCCTCGCTACTTTTTTTAAACCTTTCTATGCTATGCATATGTGTCTTCTTTTTCTTAATTTATTTAAGTGTATACTTTATTTATTCATTTCCTTTGTTCGTTTATCATTTTGTTATTTGTAAACCCCCCACACTTTATGTCTGTCTTTATATTGTCCATTTCATCCTTCACCCTTGTGGCAAATAATGAAATCATCATCATCATCATCATCATCATCATCATCATCATCATCATCATTATTATTGAGTGAGGCGAGCAAGCAGAATTGTAAGCGTACGGAGCAAAATGTTTAGTGACTTTTCATCCGTTTTTTCGTTCTGAGTTCTAATTCCGCGGAGGTCGA